>NW_009731698.1:0-10037 GCF_000703405.1 Apaloderma vittatum | reverse complement strand
AACCTGGGCTGTTTAGGGGCGTCCCTGCCCATGGCAGGGGGCTGGATTAGATGATCTCTAAGGTCCCTTCCAGCCTGGGCCAATCTGGGATTCTAAGAATGCAGAACTGAAAAGGGACCTGCGGGATTCTCATTTTGCACGTAAGATCGAGGTTCCTCAGGTTGAACTGAGGCCTCCTCGCTCGCAGCCAGGTCCGCACGTTATTGGGGACGTTCTGCCCAGGTTCAGCTGCTCTTCTGGAAAGGCGGGATCCCAGCTCATCGCCCGGTGCTGCACCTCGAGGGCAAAGGGGAACGGACAAAAGCAGCAGCACCTTTTGCTGCGTCTCAGTGAGCCCCGCAGGCACGGCTCCTCCCAGAGGACAGATCCACCCCGCCTGGTTCTACTCTTCCATTTTTAGACCACAACTTCCTTAAATCCCCCGAGCTAGTTCTAAACTTTCTCACTCATTTCCTCCAATCAAAACACAGAGCTGTGCATCCCAACCGTGCTTGCCTTTAAATAACGGGAATATGACAGAGCAGCTCTTTCCGCAGTTTAATTCTCTCCCTTTAAAAGTGATTAGAAGTTATTAGCACTTCAGGAGCCGTTTTACAGCTCTGTGCTTTGATCCTCTGCTTCCACCAGTCAGTTCCCACCGAGCTGCTTCATAACTTGTTTAATACTTAATTTGTTTGGACATCATTAGAAGTATTAAGGCTCCAGGCAACAAGGACGTGCCAATTACCGTGTCAAGTGATTTAATTCTGAGGGGGGCACTAGGAAGCAGCAGTTGAAACTGCTTAAAGGCTTGTACCTCTTGCCACGGAGAAATACGAAGAGCAAGCGACCTGCTCGGAGAGCCTCAGCTTTAGGTTCCAAGAGGGGTAATTCTACATCATTTCTTATGGGGGCTCAGCAGACGCCGAGACATGAACCGTGCCTGTGAAAGACCAGCTTAAGCAGCTCTGTCATGGCAAAGCCTGCCTCAGCTTCTAATCGAACTTAAAACCATTACATCAGAAGGCTGGAAAAACAGCCATCAGAGAAGTGGCACTTTGACAGGGTTTGGGTTTTTTTCACACCACTGACTTCTGTTTGCCAGAACTTTCCTTGCAAAATACCGGATCTGGGTCCCAACGTGAAATTTCTCAGTGCCACTTACCACTTCAAAAATATTCTAGAAAAGTAGATGTTTTCTCCTGGCATTTAACAGACCAAACCTTTGGGAAGGCTTCACCCCAGTCCCAGCCCTACCATGCAATATTAATATATTTTTGAATTACAAATAGCAGCAGAAGTAATAATCAATAACACGATATTCTACATATGAACAGCTATCTATCGGTTATACCCCACACCCTTCTGGGGAAGTGACACTCACACCAGCCAGTTGTGCCCTTTTGTGGTAAAGAGTTTCTACAAGCAAAATGAAAAGACTGAAAAAAACCACGCCACGGAGTGACACGGCACACAAACTCCACTTTGGAGGGAGCTGCACGGCGTCGCTACACAAAAGCCGTTGACAGGTTTTGAGTGGAGAGTTCAGGCATCCAGAAAATACAGGAGCAGCTGGTGTGTGGATCGGCAGGAACAAAGCTTTTCAGAATAAAACTGAAAGGGGGAGAAATGCTCGGGCCTGTGAAATGTAACAAGTGGTAGATGCACAAACGAGCCAACAAAACTTTTGACGAGGTAACACCACCAGCACAGGTGGGAAGTTACTGGTTTTGCCCCCCCGGAGGAGGAAACAGAACCATGAATATGCAGCCTGAGACGCGTGCAAACACACAACTTACACAGCTATAAGGGGCATACACAGAATCACAGAATCAGAGAACAACTCAGGTTGGAAAAGCCCCTTGGGATCATCGAGTCCAACCATTAACCCCACACAAGGTCACCCCCAAACCACATCACCCAACACCCCATCTAAACGACACTTGAACACACCCAGGGATGGCGACTCAACCCCCTCCCCAGGCAGTCTGTTCCAGGGTCTGACCACTCTTTCTGTGAAGAATTTCTTCCTCATGTCCAGCCTAAACCTGCCCTGTTGCAACTTGAACCCCTTCCCCCTGGTTCTGTCCCTAATGACGTGTGAGTAGAGACCAGCACCAACCTCTCTACAATGTCCTTTCAAGTAATTGTAGAGCAGGATGAGATGCCCCCTCAGCCTCCTCTTTGTCAAACTGCTACATCTAGCACTTGGGAATAAAAACGCATTAAAGTTCCATATCTAAACATTTCAGACCAACTGTCGGGGGAAGAAACCAACCAAACCAACCAGAAACGGATCAAAAACTTGTCACACTTGCTCTGTTTCCCAGGGTGACAGGGACTGCTGTGGAAGGAAAACTGGAACTTTGCTGTTACGACACACTACACAGCACGCAGCAGACCTGCAGGCAACTGCCCAGAAATTCTACTTGAACTGTGATCATTTATCACACGGCAGAAAAAGCACGTAGGCTCAGAGTGGAGATCAAACCGGAATGCGAGATTCAGACGTCCTTCCATCACCCTCTTCTCAGTACCCTGGCTTAGTGCAAACTTTGCATTTGTAGTTCTGTCCCCTCAGGTGGATACCTAAGAGTAACCTGGTAGTAACTCCTGAAGTCATTGGCCAATTCAAGCCCAACTTCAGAAGAGCTTTGTGAAAAAAGACAGAACAACAAAACAGGAAGGGATCCTTACAACCATCTCTTACAGCACAGAGGGTTTTGACGAAGAGAACGAAGCTGGTGCCAGCTCATTTGCAATACACCTGCTGACTCACCCCAGTGGGGGATGGAAACGCACCCATTGTCATAAAAAACCATCCACAGAAATGCGGCCTGAGATTACACCACCCCGAGTCCAACGGCAGCACTAACGAGCCCTGATAAACAGCACCACGATCTCATCATGTGCTTTAAATCTGCTGCTAAAGCCCCGTTTGGAACCCTGAGCCAGTACTTCCTCTACAGTGGAAAAATTCAGTATTAATTCTCCCTGGGCCTAGAAATAAGGCAAACCAGGGGAAACGTTATGAAGGACTGCTGTGATGGAATGCTACCGGCAGAACCTGAAGCACGCAGCTCCCGTTCGGAGCCTTTCTCGGGAACTTACAAATACACTCGATAGTGTCTTTTCAATACCTGCTGAAACGAGACACAGCACAGGGGAAGCGCTCTTCCTAAGAAAGTCACTTCCTTTTTGATACAGATGCGCATAAATCCCAACGAGGGAGCACATGCAACTTGTGACTTTCCCAAACTCATCTCTCCGGCCGTATTTTCTCTTCCTTCCAGCAGCACTTGCTGTCCCGGGCTGTGAACTGAGCAGTGAATCCTCTGCAGCCGTGGAGAATCGACTTCCAGGTCCAAAGGCAGGAGACTCAGTTCAGCACAAGCACCCAACCGCTCGGTATCGGATGTTACGCCTTGCTGCAGTATTAGAGCTAAGGGTCTAGCTCACGGAGTTACTGTATTGCCCTTTCTTTGGTGCCAAAATGTATGAGATTAAGAGCAACTGATCAGTTTTCATTTACACTCTAGGCAATCGAATAAAAGAAACAGAATTACTGCAAGATCACCATTTCCTTAACAAAAGAGATACCACAAAGTTTCACCTGTTTCACAGGAAGTAAGGAAACCCCACAAGCTCCTATTCACCAGACACGCGCCTGCTCACTTTCATGATTATGACCCGGTTTTGGTGTTTGGTCTTTATTTCACATACAAAAACGAAGCCTGCACAGCTATCGGAGCAGGAGCTGGATTCTGTTCTAGCCTCAAACACGAGGAACAGAGCCCTTAACCCAATTCTGGTTGCGGCATCTCTCCTGCTGGTAAGGTTTGAGCCTGCAGAGCTCAGGTAGACTCTGGGATCCCACACGAGCTTGCAGCTGGCAATTAGGAAGAACCCCAACTTCCTATTTATGAAGGGAGAAGCCACCAAGAAACCACAGCCATGGAACCCCATCAATCCACTGTCAGGAACACTCGCAGACTAGAGCCACAGAGCACCTCAAAGCAAGTGTTTACACTTTGCTCCATCAAACACAGCAGGGAAAACAGTGGGAGGAATCTAGCAGGGCCAAAAAAGATGGCATTTCTGTAAGTACCTACCTCGAACCACTCAGTTCCTAACCCTGCAGGATTTCAAAGTCCATAACTTCTTTTAGCACACCAGCTGCTTCTCCTTCAGAAACGGTGACAGCAGGCAGTGTGAAAATGACATGACTTGGAGGCAAACCAGCTTTATTTAAAAGCAACATTTATATCTCTATATTACACACAATATTCCGAGTTAAAAGAACGTTAGCAAAAATGCTAAGTCAAACCTTCAGAAGCTCAGAAATTGCCGAACTCGGATCGCCCGTGCAACCCGAATTCGAATCTCTTGCAGGACGCCACCACCTTCAATCACACCATCGCAAGTTATTTTTTGGGGGGGACCCTTGCCTCGCTCAGTGGGGAGGGTGGATGATTCTCAATTAATGAGCAGCTACTCGCTACTCGTCCCCTTGCTGTTGGTAAGCGTGCAGCCCATTCCTGACGGTTCCTCCGCAGGGGGCTACCGAGAAACAGCTGAACAACTCCCTCACTGAATGCTGTTTTACAGAACAAGATCACTTCATCTCTGCGTAGTTTAATCCACTTTACTTCGCCAAACTCAGGTTCTTCTCCGAGCACGTATGATTAATTTATTTATGGCTTTTTCGAAGGTTCACGTTACTAATACGTTCTAGGTGAACCTACTGTCCCAACGCTTTAATTCTATCTAGGCTGACGGGTGAAAAAATGATTAGAAAGTTTCTGTGTTGTGGAAGCAGTCATTAATTTTGGATATGCGATTTAGAAAAAGAGAGCACATTTTCTGTAGGGTGCTTAGCATTACACAGCACTTTAAACGCTGGAAACTCAGGCCCAGCTGCAGCTCTGAGCACACAGAGCTGTTGCAGATCAGATATCGTCTCAAATTGAGTATCCAGAAAATGAGGAACATTCAGTTAATGAACACTTCAAAAAAAAAAAAAGTTTAATTTCCAGCAACTTCACATTAGCACCTCAGAAGGAAAGGCAGAAATTAAATGGAGTTTTTCAAGGCTGCATTTAGCCGCACTAGCCATGAGAGCTGGGGATGTGGGTATCCACAGGATAAGCTCTGCAAGCGCCAGGCAAGAAGAGGGAGAAGCACCTACAGCTCCCAGGATGAGGGACTCGCTCCTCTCCTTCCATCAAAACCAATTTCAGACAAGTCGACTTGTACATCAATCACCCTGTCGAGGCCACCTCCTTTTTCCCTGCACTTTTTGTCACTGTATTTCCAAACTTCTGAAACCAATGAAGCTGAGAATAGAGAACAGGTCGGGCAGGTGACGCAGGGGTTACCGTGGGCAGCAGCACCCAGCAGGAACAGCTCAGGCTGCCAAAGAAATGATACAGGAGACTGGAAAACACACACACAGTTGCACTCCAGAAACCTGAGAGAATTCAGGTGTTTCAGCCCTCTCTTGCACCTTCTTAAATCTGGACTCCTCTCAGGAAAGGAGGCAGTGGCCGCAGTGGCCCCGCTTAAAGAAATGAGACTGTTCACCTCAGCTCTGCCAGCTGTTGAGCTGGGCCTTCTTACATGCTCCTGTATTTCCATTTTAAAATAAAATCAGAGGTGAGAAGGGAGAACCTCAGACACAAAACATACAGCACGTGGGAGCCCACTCACAAGAGGACACATCTGTTCCACAATTGCGAGATACCGCCCAGAGACACGACCGGCGTTTAAATTTAACCAGCGCCCGACGTGAGGTGAGAGAGGCAACAAAAGCAAATCGGGGGAATGACGAGGCTGGTGCCGGCAGAGAGCTATTCTGGGATTACTCAGGGTCATTGCAAAGAACGTGTCGCCGTCTGTAACAGTTCTGACCTTTGCAATGCAGCAGTGTAAAACAAGCTGTACCCATCCTACGAGCATTAGAACGCTCTTGCTATATTTCACGCTTCCAGAAGGTTCATTGCTTGGATCAAGCTGTTTTGAGAAGGTCTTTGATCTGGTAAAAGAAACACATCGGCTCTCCAGCCACTAGTGCCAGGACTAGAAATTTTATGCACAGAAGGAGCTGACCTCAGTGGAAAAATCTAGATTTCTATTGCTGTTGCTGAACCAGAATTCATTCCTCACCTAGTAGACATGGAACCACAACTGCTTCATGGTAAGAAAACAAAAGCTGCTATACAAGAGCAAACACGTGGCCTCTGTTGCTCCGGAATCTGACACTTGGCAGTCCCGAATGCTTTTAAAAATGCTTTTGCACTTACGGAGAAAAATGAATACAGGAGATCTGCCCAAAAGGGAATTTCCTCCTCACAAGCGTCAAGCGGCGTGTGTGTCTTGCAACCACAGGCCGCAAGAAGAGCTGTGCTGCTTCTCATTCCATGTTTTATGATCAGGCTGCGTTCAATTAAAATCAGCAACTCTGATGGACGCAGCAGCAGCTCTAGGGTAAGCCATTTCTATAGTACGTGCTCATCCAGGAAGAGACTGTTAACTGATTTTTTTATTGAGTAAATTTTATCTCTCCTAATAAAAACAAACCTTCTGGTTAGGAACGAAGAGAACAATAACACGCAAGCACCGAAACTTTTTGCATAACACGATTTCACTTCACGATGTTTGCCTATAAATTTTGCTCTTCCCCTGTGGTCAATATTTATGACTTTATCAGACGAAGAGGCATTTGACAGCCTGCCTTGGATGAGGAACTTTGCTTTTAAGAAGTTTTTTCTTAATATCTGCCGTATTCCTTCCTCGCTGTGCTGAGGTGGTGACCCCTGGAACGTAAGGGACTTGTTGCAATCTCTGCATAATGAGAACAGCACCTTGGCAACCACCTGGGCATTGAGGAGAGAAGAGGAGGAAAACACTCCATCTTGGGAGCAGCCTCCTCGCATCGACTACGGGCACTACAGCACTATCTGACGCGCTTCCATTTGTCACTGTTTGTAGCTTAGATTTTTAAGAGAAAGGACAATCTGGAAGCGTGAAAAATTGCTAATTATAACGTTTTAAATAGCAGCAGCAATGGAAATGTCAACAATGTGACTGGGACAGCAGAGATTTTTGCAGTGACGAATAAGGAACATCACACTGTAGACTGGGAGAAGCTTTGGGGCATTTTTTTCAAAGCTTGAAGGAGTTAGGAAGGTTAATTTTAATTCTAGCCCTTCAATTACTGTGGGAGCACACTGTGGTCTTCGGAGCGGCTCCCATGAACTCCGAGCAGCATTCATCGTCACAAGATCACAAGCACAAAGAGTCTTTGGTCTAAGGCCTGCGGGAATCAATGGGAGCTGGGCGTTCGTCTGCCGCTGCTGATTTTAATCCTGACATCAAGGATCTTCTGGGAAGTCTGACTTTTCCTGGAGGCGACAGGGCTATCCCACAGAAACACTGCTCCTGTAGCCGGCCACCAGCCCTCTGACAGCCACCACCTCCAAATGGGCTGATGCAGTTTCTGACCAGTTACGAGCCTTGAAATAGAGAAGATTCAGGAAGTGGCAAATCTGATAGTGTGAGAAATTTTAGTGTATTAGTCATGCTGGATTAAGAATAAGTATTTGGGGGAAAAAGCATATTCCATGTGGCATAAAAATACATTTGAACATTTTCAGACATTCCTTATTGGCTTACTTCGGAGTTCATAGGCAAAATGTTGGGGAGAGTTAAATATACATGAAAGAGGGGGAAAACTACCCTTGCACTAATACAAACCGGTAGAAATTTGAATTCCCAGGTCTTTGCATACGTGTATGTATATGTATGCAAATCTATAAATATGTATGTATACACACATTATATATAGCTTTTTCGGTTGCCAGAAGACACTTCAACAATAACCTGCATAAAAAAAGAAATAGAAAAGGCAGTTTTATGAAACGCCTAAGACAGAAAACTTGAGTCAGTAAGAAAGAATGAACTTGGGGATGAAAATATAAATAAGTGCTAACTAGACCTGTAAAAGCCTTTATTAGGCTTGTTATCTTCCATCGCTAGCTGGCAACGCAGAGAAAATATTAAAACATAAACTCAAAGAAAGTATCTCCAACTGTACCTACAGAGGAAAGGATGCTGAAAATCAGGCTCACTTGAAAAGGAAGCTGTATGTAAAGGTCAATCTTTGACCAACAAAACCCCGGTTCTCTTCAGAATGAGCTCTGAAAAACACCGTGTTCAAGTCTAAAGCACAGGGCCAGGTTCTAGCCGGGTTTTCAGCGCGCCTGTGTTGTAGCAAGGATGTAAAGTGGTTTTTCTCCCCTCCATCGATTTGCCCTATAAAAGAACCAATTGCCATTGCAATTCTTCTCCTCTGGCGTCAGCAGCCGCACACCTGTCCTCCCTGGGCGAGACCTGGGGCAGGGGGGAGCCCACAAGAGGCACCGGTTACCCCACTGCGCTCCTGGCTGGGGAACCGAAAGCAAGGAGAGTGAAGTTACAGCCGCTGGATAACACGGCAGAGAACTGCACCACACACCGGAGGATTCAAGGTTACCGACTTCGACTGGCGCTCCTGTGAAGGCTGCGATACTCTGACTGATACTGTCTCTGATCCAGAGGCACTTCGTGAAGAAGTTGCCAAGAATGGATATTTTGACTGTTCCAGCCAAACCTGGTTAATTTTCCTGCAAAGGGAAGGAAAGGCAGTCCCTCTGTGGGCAGGTCCAACTTGTTCCATGAGGTCTTGAGTCACTTCTGAGCACGCAGCAGCCAAGGTCTCCCGTGGTTTAGTACTAACCGGACGCATCAGGCCTCTTGGCTTTGCTGCGGCCATCCACGTGGTCACCCATCTCCCCTCACCTGGCGTGGTGTCTCAGGACGGAGCACCTTTTGGGCAGGATCCTTCTGTAAGCAGAGGAACAAGGCAGCCTACTTTTCAAAGCTGACTCCTCTTTAAAAGCGTGGACACGAGGAAGGTGGCAGAGGGTGGGCTGTGACTTCAAAGCAGATGGAAAAGCAGCAGAACAGTTGCTTAGCACCTATAAAAGTCAGGCCCACTTCTTCACATGTATGGATTTAGGCACCCAGATTTAGGCATCCACATTTCAGCTTTGGCCTCTGAATAACCTAAATCCATCACAGGTTTTTTGGAACGTGCAGTTGATTCAATAAACAAGGATGCCAGAAGTCAGAGGAATCATGCTGCGGTGCTGGCAGCAATCGGCAGTCGGGGACAGCTTTTGTGTTACCTACACCCCTGCGCAGGGTTTTGCCACCTCCTAATGAATGGAAGACAGAGATCGGAAAGACACGCCGGAGAAACTTAATTCCACACAGCCAGATAATAAGGGACCAGCCAGCAGCCTTCTTGCCTTTGTCTGTGTGAGAGACGCAAATTAAAGATTGGATTCAGAAGGAATTATTCGATCTAGACTATTTCATGTGGGTATGTGCATGTTATGGGTCCGTAGCATCTAATTCTCTGGCACTGAATCAATACAACACAGCAGGACAGAGAGACTGCATTTCAGAAATATTTTTTTTTTTAAAAAAAAAGCCTGTAGAAATGCTACAGCCGAGAAGACAGCCAAGAAGAATGCACTCCAAAGCACTCAGAGGCTGAAAACATTTCTTTTACAATCTCCTCTATTTCTTACTCAATTAGGAGAACTCACCTGATAAAAGGAGCACGAAATTACCCTGCTTAATGATACAGATAAGGGTAGAAAACAGAAGCATTCAATTCCCACAAGCATCTCTTGTCTTTGTCTCAGCCTGCTTTTTATGCCTGGATTATACCAACACTATTAATCTTTCTGTCTGTGACTAACTCCGGGGTTTTTATGTTAGTGACCTGATTCCGCACTGACACGCTCCTCCCAGTTTGGTTGAGGCTCCCCCATGTGATCTATTCTTCCCCCTAAATAAAGTTGAAGAATTTGGCTGGGATCAGCGAGCGCTGCCGAGGTAGCGGGTGCGCGGAGCGATCCCCCCCTCCCCGCGGCTGCAGCACAACTAACGCGCCTCTTCGGCACGATCTGCCTCTCGGGTTTAAAGAACAAGAGCGGGGACGAGCGGGG
>NW_009731697.1:0-251 GCF_000703405.1 Apaloderma vittatum | reverse complement strand
CAGTATGGGGCTGGGACCTCCCAGTATGGAGATGAGGTGTTCCAGTATGGACTGGCAACTCCCAGTATGGAGCTAGGACCTTCCAGTATGGGCCTGGGACCTCCCGCTATGGGGCTGGGACCTCCCAGTATGGAGCTGGGATGTCCCAGTATGGAGCTGGTACGTCCCAGTATGGAGCAGAGGCATTCCAGTATGGGTCTAGCTGTCCCAGTATGGGTCTGGCTGTCCCAGTATGGGTCTGAGCTGTCCCA
>NW_009731696.1:0-271 GCF_000703405.1 Apaloderma vittatum | reverse complement strand
CCCCCTGCTGCCACCCACTCGGCGCACCCCCACAGCCACCCAGAATGCAGCTGACATGGATTGTGTCGCAGGGGATGCAGTAGGCAAGACCTGCTCTAAAGCACGTCCTCTTCCTCCTCATTACTACCAGAGAATCTCTGAGATTTGTACTTACAGGTCACATAGGCTGTGCAATGTGCAGGTTTTAGGAGATTCCACCAGTATCTGCAGATGCAGTAGCTTTAACTGCCACAGAGACATTGACTGTGAAGATTTCTCTTCAAATTAGTTC
>NW_009731695.1:138179-167601 GCF_000703405.1 Apaloderma vittatum | reverse complement strand
CGCACCACCCGGGACGCCGTGTTTAAACCCCGCGGCCGCCAACGCCAGGCCCGGGAGGTGGGCGACCGCTGCGGCCCCGCCGTGGCCTGGTGCGTCCCTGAGCCCCACGTCCCACAGCGGCCTTAGTCTCAGATCAGAGCTTGAGGTTGTCACGCAGTAGTTGCGGAAGTCTGGCGACAAGTTAGGGCGGACTCTGGGATTAAATCTTGGAGTGGCAGAAGTGGTGAAAAATAGCCTCGAATTTTGTTTTTTTCTCGGGTCATATTGCTGGTGTTGGTACAAAATCACTGCCACTAACCACAGAGAACCAAACTGGTTATATATGCATAATTGTCAGAAAACAACTGATATTCCCACTTTTTTTACCAGTCTTCCTCTTCAAGACCTCTTGCCTTATAGGCTATTTCTTTTCCACAAGCTCTCAGCCTTTTTTTTCAGCCCTGCTCATTGCAGATCTCTAAGATCAGTTCGTTTGTAGTGCCAAATAGATCTGATACCTCCTGAAGAGTTACCTCTCTCGATTGGGATTCTGGATGTAGACCTTGGTGGGCGTGACAGGCAGAGACCATTCCTCACCCTTGGGGTTGGCGAAAAGTCTCTCCTCTAAGATGACGCTGCTTGTAGAGGGGGATCGACATGTTTTGTGCCAGGTGCATTTAACGCTTTGCAGCAACAAGCTGGCTCAGCTGTTTTGCAGTGCCAGTTCACTGAAAGTGAGGCTGCTTTTCAGGACAGACAGCATTATACATATACTGAGCAGACAATGGAAATTTGGAAGTCAGAGGGCCTTTACTTTGGGTAGAAGCCTTTTGCTACTTGAATTTCACCACACTGTAAGACACAATTATATTTCTTTGCATGTGATCAGTAAAGACGGCTGAAGTCTCTGACAGACACATTCCAGCTACATTCACTTTGCATCCTGTTCAGGCTCCTGCTACCTTCAGACTTGCGTCAGCACCAGAACGTCTTGTGTTCTGGGGAGTGCACAGTAGTGGGGAGGAAAATACCTGGCGATACAAGGGTAAAGCATCTGCAGAGGGAGGAATATGGACTAACGTGGGTAACTGAAGATCCTATAATGTGAACAAACATTAATGGGAAAACAAACTATTCTGCTTTCTCCTTGCAAATTTGATTTTATAGCTGTGTAGATGTAATTGTGTGTTCATTAATAAATGCCGAGTAGTTTGTGTATGCTTGAAACATACCCAGAATTTCAGATGCCAGTTCATATTACACTTGAAGTTTTATTTTCCTGGGAAAGTGGTGTCCGCTTGACATTTCCGTTGACCCATTTTGCCAAAACAATATAGCACAGACATGGGATTGTTAGGGGGCCAAGATAAGACACAAAAGGTGATAATCCTAATTCTGGCCTTAAAACCTGCAAACTGTGTTTGATAGCACATCGTAGTGCTGATTGCAAAGATCAAATTTATCTCACTTGAAGACCTCAGGTATATTTCAATCCAGTTTGAGATTAAAAATTTGATTAACGCATTTAAGCAATAATGAAGAAGGAAACCAGATAAACTCCACACAATGCCTATTGAATGTGGAACATTACTAGAAGTTTCAAAATCTATTCAGAATCCTCCTCCCTCCAAAAGAAAAAAATATAAGGCATTTACATTGATTCTGGAAATAGAAATGGTTTTATGTTAGCACAGCTACACAGTCGGTACCTAGAAAGCATAGCACAGAAATACAGTTAATGCTGATGAGTCTGTTTTGGGAATACATTCAAAGGAATTAAATCTTAGAGTAAGAGTAATCAACCCAAATCTGTTTTACCACAGTATAGATAGAGCTGTAGAACTGAAAGCTGACTTTGAACTCATTTTACTGCTTTTTTTTCCGCAACACTGCGACCAATTTCAAAAGCTGACAGAGTGCCTGCCTGTCTGTCTATCCACCAATTATAGTTGCAGTCACAGGTGTGCTTCAGAGTGCAACATAAGTTAGATTTATCTATTTCTCCCTCAGTTTATTGCCTCTTCATTAGAATACAAGCCTGCTTTACTTGATGAGAAAAGAAGAGGCATTGTGTTCTGTTAAAAGTAAATTTTCACTTGTCCAAGGACCTGTAATGACAGTTAGGCAGGCTTTGTGCCCTCTTCTGACTGCCAGAGCAAATCCAGCAGGGAAAGAGCATTACAGCTGTACTTGCTGATGTGCTTGCTCCTTCAGACTGGGTGTCAGGGCAACAATATTTAATTGATACAGGGATTGTCTGGGGTTGCACTACTGAGTCAGATATGAATGGTTTCATGTCTGGTGTGTTACCAGCTCTTACAGAAACATTTGTTGCATTATTCAATTGGATGTTATTAACGAGATGCGTTGAATTAACTTACAGGAAAAGACTCAAACAAAGCTAACTGGCATCTGAAAGAGGAATACCTTCCACCCCTTCCATCATTCCTTCCTTCCAGCTGTCTTGCAAGAAGCACTTGGTCAGTAGCAAACCAAAGTGCTCAGTTCCCCGTGCTGGCAAGGCCTGAACTGCTTGGAACTGCTCAGTCTTGGATGGCTCTTGGGTTTTTCTTCCCATCTCAAGTATTTCCCAGCATGCTGCAAAGACAGCTTGGCTGGGAATCTTCAGGCTTTTCTCATTGGGGGAAGTGGAGGTGGGGGCAAATTAATATTTTTCATAGGGACATATGAATTTTGATCGTGTCTGTGCTGGGAAAAGTTTTTCAGGCCCGGGCAGCTCTGTATGATTAAAACCAGGGAGAGAAAGGCACCTGCACAAGAAGAACCAGTAGCTTGTAGTGCAGGCGCCTGCGGTTCAGGTCTTTGGCTTTTTATAGCCTAAGGGAATATTAGCTGTCAAATCACGCAGTCCCTGCATTTTGTTTGGCTTTTGTTTTACATATATGGTTAGAAGAAGAACAACAGTAATAGGCACTGTCCTCAGCCTACTGCAGAGCTTGATATGCTTTAGAATGCCTCATATCTTTGGTGTAACAGCTGCCTTCAGATCCACTGCTATTTACAAGAAACTCCTGACATACAGCACTTCCAAATATAATAATGTAAGGACCTGTCTTCAGAAACATTGGACTTAGGGTTACATTGCCTCTTTGCATAAGACTTTGGTAGTGAAGCGTTCTCAGAAGCACACAAGTGTGTGCATAACGTGGCTTGCAGAGGCACTGGTTATCGAGTGCACGTTTACAGGGAAAGCTCTTTGTGGCTGGCACTCCTCACTGATCTCTGTTTCAACAGTACTTAGCCTGATAAAGACTCGCTTCTGGCTTTGGCATTATTATCTTATTATTAATTTGCATTATTATCTTATTAATAACTAATAAGCCTTACAGATCAGGACTTTATTGAACGATGTTTTGGACAGAGAGTTTTCATTTTACGGGATGAGGATTGATGTCTGAGAGTGTAACACCGTACCGAGCACTTGAGTCATCGAAGAGAGCTCTGCTGAGATCACACTTGACACTATTTCCAGCCTTTAAGGCATAAATCAGTATGCATGTGTAATCTTTGTCACCCTTAACCTGACTGAAGTGAAAATACTGCAGTGCTTCAGGCTCCCTACAAGTGCAGTGCAAGCAAACAGGGCCCACAAAAGACAAATGTCAATCATGAGAGAGAAAGAAAAAAAAAATCAGATGTGTAAAAAAGTCAGGCCTCGTCAGAGCCTGGGAGACAGGCATTCCCAGGCACTGCGTTGGACAGCTGTGGCCTCAACGCTTTCCTGGAGACAGACATTTATGTACGACAAGAAATATGTGGACTTTTACCTTGATAGAGAGCTTCCACCCACTCCTCCCGTCATCTGAGATCACACGGGGGCAGCTATCCTACCTTGCAAGCAGAGAGGAAAAACCAGCCAAACCTACTGAAGTGCTGGGAAGGGATTTATCAGTTGAGCTAGACAGGAGAGCAAACCCTCACATAGAGAAAGCCCTTTAAAATATACCATTTATTGTTTTGTTTGCCTTTCACACTGGATGGAGGAGGACAGACTTAAAAGAGGAAAAAATATTAGAAACCAGAGGTATGAAATTATAACTGAAGGAGCACAGTAGTATTGCAAGAAAAGAATATAAACTTAGTTATAAGCTAGTGGTCACTGAAGAGGGAAAGCTTATCTCTATTGAAGGCCCTGGTGCGAAAACATCACAAGCAAGATTGGAATGTGGCCTAAGGGACAGACAAAAGAGAAATGTAAATTGTAATTAAAAATTTCAGACATTGAAGACGGAGACAAATGAACGGTGGATTGAGAGAAAAAACCAGTCAATTAAAATAACTTGGAAGATTCAGAACCCAATTTTTAGCATTTCGTAATTATATTGATGGATAATGACATACACAGCAACATAAATGCACTGAGCTCAAATTAATTATGTTAAAATAATAGGTAATCTGTCTCTGTGTTGATAACATATAATTACGATGATGTTTTTCAAATGTTTTAAAATAATGTCATTTCAATTCATAATGCGAGGTAGGGATTTTGCTGTTTAATGTATTTGCTATTTAGACAATATTTTCAATGTCATTGCTTTCCTCTACAATAAAGTCTAAATAATCAGTTAGTACCTTAAGATATTTCTTACTGCTGTATGAACTGTAAAATAATATGAAAATATTATTCACTGAAAGAGCACATTGACAATTGTGATTAAAGCTCAAATGAATACTGTAACAAAATAGAAATGTATTTTTATTTTGAGATGTCTAATTATTCCTTGTCAGAAAGCAGACCCAAATCCACACAGGGGGAAATTTTCAGGGTTTTATGGGGTTAACCGTGCAACTGCGCCTCCCTGTCTTTTTGCGCAATGGAAAATACGCAATTATGATGAGAGAAGTTCGCTGTATTCTTTCAGGATTGAATTTGGTTTCTTGGGAAATTTCTGATGATCTGCAGCTGCTTCTCCACATAACTCTTCCCTCACCCGATGCCCGTGGCTGGGGCCATCTTCTCGCTCGGTGACCGAGCAGGTGGCTGGAGCTGCGGCGGTACCGGGAGCAAGTGACTGGTCCTGTGGGTGGGTGCGTACCCGAGCGCTCTGGTGCCATTACTGCTGTGTCGGGTGCAGCCTGCAGAGGTTTGGGGCTCCATGCCTGAAAATGCTGCTCCAACACTAGGCTCTTAGAAAATATTTTATGCCCTGTTTTTTGCTGAAAGTTGTGTGGACTTCAGATTTTTTGCTGAAATGGAGTATCCTTCAACTATTCTAAAATTGTTGGATTTTTTTAAACTTTGTAATATTTTTGTGGTTTTTTTTTAGTCTATTATCTGCAATTCACTTTTTTCTTTGCGCTGTTTCTCTGCCATACCTTCCTTTCCTTCCTCCCCCTCTTGTCTTTCTGCATTTCTGTTTCAATTACTAATTTTTTTTTTATATATACAAATTGGCTGCTATCATCTGAACAAACTTTTAAAACAAATAGATTATGATGATGGTGAGTATGTCACACCTGAAAATAAACTAGTTAATTTGTGGAATATATTTCAGCACATTTTGTATAAATATAAAAGTACAGTAAAGCTCCACTGGGATAAAGATGATAACAAATAAATGCTGTATCTAAGATTGTACAGCTCCAGTCTAATATTTAGTCATTTTTATTGTTATATTTGGGTTAAAAATGGAAAGCAACGCCAGCAGAGGCTCTCCCTTGATACTTGGTGGAGTTTTGCCTGCTCCCTAGCAGGGCATAGAAGTAATTTTATTCTAGAAGCTTTTGAATGCTTTACAAGTAATAGAAACCAAGTGGGAAAAGCATATTCCATATTTTAGTTCTGACATTCTCATAGAAAAGAATGTATAAAAAAAAATTAAAGATTCAAAATACTTGCCTATGATTCAGTACCTAAAGACTTTCTGGTGTTTTTCAGAATTCCCTCGAGACCTATAAATGCTTCTGAGCTAGAAGTACCCATTGTAGCTATAGTCACTTATGCCACTTTATCAAACTAACGAGCCATTGAGTGATGCTATTCCCAGGTTCAACTCTGCTGGGGAGGGAAAGTAGAAAACAAAACTGAAATTTAGACAGAATAGAATTCCTAAGAGCCAGGCCAACTAGAATTTATTAATTCATACACTCCAAAGCTTACCAAAAATAATCTTCTTCCTTCCGTTTTTCTCTATAAATCTTACCATCTTTCACAAAGTCTGTGCATATAGAAAAGACTGCAGAATTTCAGCACAAGCAATGCCTATCAATTTGCCATGAAAACATCTTTATTGGGTTTCCTCTTCATAGAGCCAAGGTTTCTGCAAAGGGTCATAAAAGAGAAATGTTTTAATGTCAGATGACAGTAAAAAGGACTTCTGTTTGTGTCTTGACTATTAGAGATCAAATCTCTCCAACTTCTAAATTAAAAGATTTCTTCAGCTAGATTAGCTGATGATAGATAAAAAGAAAATTTGCTTTGTATTCTGTAATTATACATCAGTTATTAAATACCAGCTCCTGGTGACTGCAAGTTTTTCTTAGAAGGAAAATCCTATTCTGAGTGTAGTGGAATTGTTCAACTCAAGAGTTGAGTTTTCTTCTTATGCTATTGTTAGAATGATAAAGTGTATCATGTGCAAATTTTAATTAACTTGGCCATGACACAGAAAAGAAATATGACTCCAAGTCTCTTGTCAGAAATACTGTGCAAAGAACTCTGCATTTGAACTCTATAAACATATTGCTATCTTACAAAGCATTGGAGGATATTCCAACTAGAAAATTCTTATCTACTGATTTCTAGTTATCAGGTCATTTATGATGTAAAGTAATAATAAATTATTTTGTTTCTGTACCACAGCATGCTACTATTCTTGAACTTTGTACAACCTACTGTACAAAAAACATACTAAAAAAATATAATCCTTCTGAAAGAAGGCTTTAGCTTTGCATTCATGTCACAAGATGTTGGTACTTTGTTTTTTGAGGCACTAAAAAGATCAGGAAAAGGGTAACAAACATGTGAGGGTAACATCTTTTGTTTGTTTAGAATAACATCAGCATGCAAAAGTCACAGCTAGGGAAATACTATCTGAACTTCAACTGCTACTCATCTTCATTTTACAACTAAATCTTTATCATGGTAGTATTCCCCATGGTCGTATGTGTTTGCTTTCCAGGAATCCTGTAAAATATTCATTCATCTCTTATCAGGCTTCATGAGTTTCAGAGAGTGTGGCAGCATATTCATTGAAAGCAAATTTTAAATTTGCATTGGGAACGTGAATTTAAGAATTGGATTTACTCAGTCAAGAATCAGAAACATAAGAGCATTTTCCTGAAGAAGGCAGAATACCAAACACATGAAATATATGTTCCATTTTGTGAACATGTATAGTGGAAAAAAATATCTTTTTAAGATAAGCTTGGAAATAGACAAAAATGAAGTATCTGCTGGATACAAAAAATTATTAACCACGATCTGTTGAATGACTCACCTGAAAGGTCTTACATTAATGATAAAAATGTGATGAAAATAAACCTTTTGTAACTAGGATCTACTTTTGAAGCAAACTGGCTGTCAGCTTCTGTTAATTTTTCATATGTTAATTTAATATGAAACATACAAAAAAATAGAAGTAGAGTAACATTTTCTATGCTTTCCTCGGAAAATGGAATTATCTACTGCTTCTTACCTTCTCCCCCTTTCTCCTTTAGGACCAGCATAGCTGTTACAGCTTGCTGCAAAATCCGTATCTTTGAAAAAGTGTTTTGCATGGGTGCTAGTGGCCAGAAGAGGGTGCTATTTGGTTGGATTTGTAACTTTTCCTGGTTATACGGAATGACTGATACGATTGAGTATACTTTGAAATCTCCTTCCACGCATTATTTTCTTTTAGGCTCATTAGTGTGAAATTCCATTTTAAATAGCACAGCCTAGCTCTGAAAACTTCAATGCCAGCATAAATTCTTGCTCAGCTATATTAAGCAGAACCCCTAACAAGTTTAAATTCCAAAGGTCCTTTGTGTCTTTTGAGTAGTTTCTACCTATAGTTTATGATATGAAGGTAACTTCAGGTAATATAGTTGCTGTTCCCTGGAGTTTTCATAAAATTCACATGAAAATGAGATGCACATCTTACAAGGGTATTTCTGTGAATGCTCACAAAATAATAATATATCTGAAAAACAAGCAGAGAGAGAAAACCATATTGCACACCAGAATCAGCAATTTTTCAATTTAAAGTAACTCCACTATTGTTATCTAATTAACTGTCCCTCCCTCCTTAGAGATGATGATGTTTACCTGCATTTTGCATGTACGGAGAAACTGAGGCCAAGGGGACTCAGCAATGGGGGCGAAGCTGGAGGCAAACATCCTCCTTCAGATCCAGCGAAGACGTTGTTTTCAGGTCCTTGTCACCGCTCCCCAGGCAGGGCATTGCCATCTCCACCACCGTACAAAAGGGCAGTTGTAAATGCTCCCTTCTCTGTTTCAGTTTATGCATTTGTGTAAATCATCTTTGCTGACGTGCTTGATTTCGGGTGGAAGGAGTTGGGAGACCTCCAGCCAGCTCTACTGTGGGGTTCAGGGGCTGTAGTGGGGCCAGGCTGGCTGCTCCATGGTAGCCTTTCTGCTCACGTAGCTCTTTCAAAGTGCAGTTTTGCTTACACCCTCACAGCTGCAGCTCCGATTTATAATAAGGCGAGTACTATCAGACACACCAGTTTATGATATCGTGTAGTAATTACTTAGTAATGGGTCCTCAAGGAGATTAGGGTCCACCCTGGGTTTGTGCTACGGGCTTGAAGCCCTTATTTTAATTGCCAGGGAAGTAGATAACTTGCCTGCTTCAGGATCACACTTGCTCATCCAGCTCATTCTCTACATCCTCAAATGGGCATTCAATTCCAGACAAGATTTGTCCCATCTGATGGGTCAGTGTAAAGTATATGTACTTGTGTCAGCCTCTCTGCCCAGGCCTGACTTTTACCTCAAGTCTTTCTTTTGACTCTCCTGCTAAGACAGTTGGACAAGTACACTGGCACTTCAAAATACAAGGTTGAATATTCTAAAAGAGCGGTGGCACTTGAGGTGAAGTCGTCAGGCAGCAGCATGTAGAGCAGTTCTGGGGCCTAGGGACAGAGGGACAGTTACCATCTGCTTACGGAGGTTTAAGAGTTTGTATTGCCAATATTTCAGTCACACTGAAATTCAGCAACAACTTCATACTACAACTATGCTACCTAAAGCCCCTTCGTCTTAAACATCTTCAAAGTTTCACTGTGGTTAGTAACAGCTATTATCCACCCTATGAAAAGAATTGTTTTCTTCAGAAAGCCTAGGGATCGAGCTTGGATTTATAATTGTTACTGAACTAGATTCAGCAACTTGTGTGGGCTACTTATTTAATGGTATCTAGCTGTGATTCATAAGCCACTCACACATACACCTAGGCATAAAATAGTTGGTTGTCTTTTGCTTTTTGAGGGAAAAAAAACAAACCACAACAAACCCACAACTTTTTCCAGCTGACATTCTTTGAAAATGAGCAAAATTTTGTGGGGAATGTTTCGGGGAGAAGCGATCATCATTTTCTAGAATTTCTGGGATGAGCCAGCTTTGTGTGGGACTCACATTCGTGATGTCTCCTATTTATGTTCAGCAAAACCTGAACTTGTACATGTTGTGGTGCCTTTGCTTCTCAGTTTATGCTGCAGCTGTTCTATGCAGTAGGTAAAATGAAAGGTTTTAATTAAAACTGACATTGCTGCACGTTGTGCTGCTAGTGACAGTCCTGTTGAAAAGTATCATGAGAAGTGTGGAAACCCATGGTAAGAGCCTACCCTCCTGTTCACATCCCAGCATTAATGTGCTTCTTAATCTGGCAAGTGAAAACATCCCTTGATTTTTTTTTGATGGAGAATGACTTTTCTGACAGAACTCACTGTGCAAAGCATGCAAAAAAATATTTTTCATTGCTAATTTTGGCCAAAGACTGAAGGAATATAAGGTCATTCAGTGCCTTTGAAGCTATTAGCGAAGAAGGACATTCTCTATTAATTCCCAGTGAAACGTTCCCAGCTTTTCAAGGAAAAATAGAACAGGTTCACAGATTTAACTTTTCCAATTAAAAATCAATTTTTCACAGAAAGCCATTCTGATTAGTTTTAATGAGAGGTAAGCAATCGTAAATGACATCCTGTGTCTACAAATTATGCAGTTGGGCTCAGAGCTGCCCTGCAGCCTCCGTTTAACACCAGAAGGACCCGGTTCACAATCTTGTTTTGTACCACTTTGACATTTCAAGGATTCACAGGAGCCAGTTTACTGCAGGGCAATGCCCATTAACCCTGCCTAGCAGGGCACGGGAACTCTCAATTACGTGATGCCGTGTGCCCTCTTCCCCATCTGCTTTCCTATTTAAAGCCTCATTTTTCTGTTATAAAGGAATTGAAATATTTACAGGAAACAACTGCACAGTGTAATAGCGCAGAGTCACCACAGTGGTGTTATGTCCTGATATTGTGTCTGCAGCTTTTGGGGCTTTGCTTTGCAAAAGGGAATCTAGTGAGGGACCTAGCAACCTTTAGCTGTAATGTTGCCCCATATGGTCTTCATTAGCCTATAATTTCCTAATGTATGTCAGAGAAGCAGGTTAAATGATCCTAAATTGTGGAGAAGAATGCATGGCTTAAAACTACATTTTCTCACCAACTCATTTTGTGCACTCAGCCACTAAAAAAAATTCTATTGCTGATTACATTATTTCTAATTGTAAATATAATTATGAATGCATAAACTGAGCCACTGAGCCATGCACTTAATTCTGAAAACTGAAGTCATATTTCTACGACCTATTATAGTGAAAAGTCAAATAGCAAAGGGTTTCCTACTGTTAAGAAATTGCAAAACTTGTGTATCTTCCATTATTCTGATAATGATCATTTTTGTTTACTGCTGCTCAAAAGTGTACTCAAAACCCGATCAGATTCAGAGAAGAAAAACATATCAATAATGATTTAATAAACATAAACTATTTGAAAATATTCTGGGGAAGTCTGTAGTGATTGACTTTCATTTGTGTCCCATATTTGCTAAGTAGAGGGGACATATGGGACACAATGGCAAGCGGACAAGGTATAGTTGAAGATGGGACACCAGCCTGTGGGCACAGCCAGTAGTGGCATTTGCACATTTTTATATGTTTTTATGCTCTTCATTGTACAGGCAGAAACAGAAAGACAGTCCTTGCCTAGAGAAGTTTACAGCCCCCCTAAGATAAAAATCCAGTCAACTGGCAGAGAAGAAAATGAAGGAGATGCCTAAAGAGAGATTTCACATTTGATTTTCACAAGTCTGTTTCTTTGTTATTCTTTTTATCTGAACATTCAGCTGCCAGAAGTTCTCCAGATCCACTGCTCTCACCCCACCCCCCCAAATCACACCAGTTTGGAAACACTGTTGTAATCCGGAAGGCACGTATGGGAGCATGGAAATTCCACACACACTTGATCAATCCTTAACCCAAAGACACTGTTTAGTCTGCAGCTGCCACACCATGCTGCGGTGGGGAGAGCACCCAAAGGATGTATGTGATTCCTGCATGTTGTTCAGAGATTCCTCTGAATCTCTGGGATAAATAGCACAAGAGAAGCCTCAGGGTGTTTTTTCATGTTAAATGGGAAACGAAACAAAGCAGTAGCTGCTTTGTTTCTTCACAGATCAAGTGCATAAGTGATGAAGAGAGAAAAAAACGCAAGGGCTGACCACCACCTATTGTCACTTCATTACATGTTATTTATGTTACGTGAGCATTTGGTGGCATCAGGCAGGATTCGTGGCTTCAGTGAACAAGGTGCTGAACAAATACAAGAGACAGTCTGTCTCCTAAAAACCTTGCAAAATAACTGTAAGATGGCAAACAACTAAGACCATCTGGACATGTAAAGCAATAGTAGGAAGCAGGAATCAGCACAGCAGTTCAGCTTGACATGAGTTTTGATCTGCTTATGAGTTGAATGGATTCAGGCTACAGTTGATAAGCTTATCTTGAAGTAAGACAGAAGTTCGGCTGCTGAAATTCCTACCGTTTCACTGTCATTATACAGCTGAAAGTCAAGAACTGTCAAATTACATGAATAATATCTATCCATATTTAATACAGCGAACTGTTGACAATTGCCTCTCATCCTTCCCTTCCGTGCATGAGCCCCACGAAAGAGTTAGGAATGATCAGACTGAATATAGGCAAATCTGTGGCCACATAACTATGCTCCAGATAAGAAGCTCACTGTGTCTAAAATGGAGAAGAGGAGATAGCAGCAAACACAAAAAACTACAGAGATAATTCTTCCTGGACCACAGCAAGGAAAAATGTTGGAGATTGTGCTGACACTACTGATGTTACAAATACTATGAGGCTAAGGATAATGCAGACTAGACTTTTTTTCCCCTCCCCATTTAGAAACTATCACATTATATCTTCTTATAAGATATGAGAAAGATTGTTATCTCACATAATGAAAACCAAATGACAGGCAGATAAACTTAGTAGCTGTTTATAAAGTCTTGTACAGTATTCTCAATGGTATACAGATAAGGAAATCACATAACTGAAATGGCTACAAACAGTATTAAAAAAGCATGTAAGAAGAAAATAAGGAGATCAAATGCAGAAGGCAGACATTTTAGATTACTGATGGAGGTGTTCTTGTAAGGCAGTCTGATTTCTCATGGGAGTTGAGCACCTACTTTTTCTCTAGACCCGTGTTGTCTGAACTCACAGCCCCATTGCCCTCCAGTGACCCCTCATCACCCTCTCCCATCTTAGAGGACTCCAAGGCTTGATGATGTGGCTCCTGGAACAACCTCCAGCTTTGCCTTTTATTTTCAACTCTTTGTCCTTTAATGTCTTCAAATATATCTTTGCCTGAGCATCTTCAGAAAGAGTAAACGGAAGGCACTAGCTGCTGCTTACTGTTCTCTTCAGAAATTTGGAAAATTCAAGCCCTTTCCTATCTAAATAATCAGCAATGCCTTTTCTTAACTTTCTCAAGTAAAGAAATACTGGGGAAACATTTTTAAACGTAGGTAGAACAACAGCAGAAGAGTTATGCTTGGAGGCAGATTTAAACCGAAAACACATTGTTAACGAGAGTTCTCAGACCTCACAGTCGAGCGCAAGCCTAAGTCAGAGGACCTCTGATGTGTGCTCCGGTGCAACATCTCAAAGGAGCTAGAATTCAGGTCAAAGTGGAAGTCCTTACACTGCAGTAATCTTCTCTAATTAGAGGAGAAAAAAAGAATTCAGCTGGACAAATGAGCCAAAATCAGGAAAATCTTGAACAAACATCTCTAGCATTAATCATTTATATAAAAAGAAGAAGAAAATCATCAAAATAATTGAGCAATTGCAGACAAATGCCACAATGCCTTGTATTGCCACAAACTCATCATCAGAAATATATACGTCTGATTTGCAGGTTTATTAATGAAACAAAAAGGCATCTACGATAGATAAATAATACATCATATGGAATTCACACAGTCTATTTATAATAGAGATCAGTGACACCTATCAACTCATATTAAATCACATCACGCATATTTTGCCTAGTCTGCACTTTGTCAATCTCTGCTTCCTGTTTCATTGCTGTAGTAGCTATGTTTAACAAAAAAGTAACGCGGAGACCAGTTGAAAGAAGTCATTTAAAAAAAATCCCCGAAAGAATGTTTGAAAGAACAGCAAAGATCAGCCGTATTTCTATGCTTGAATGGCAATAATGCTGTATCACCTTTTACTTTTTACAGACATTTAATGAAGGAGTTCTGATGTTTCAGCTCTACAGCAGGTATTTAGCTTACAGATCGGCACATCAGAATTAAGGTCATGTGATGAATCAAGGTCACAGAACAGTCAGTGGCAGATTTGGGACTAGAATTAGGGTATCTGACCTTCTGAGCTGTAAAACTGAATTCTCTTCCATCCCTGACTTGTGTCCTGGTGAAAAAACATGGGATGAAGTGGGTTCTTTGAAAAATAAGCTTATTTTTGAGTTCTTACAAACATCACCATTAAAATATAACTTGAGTTTAGAAACATCCTTCATAAACAGCATAAATAAGTTATTTTGCAGAAGAATTATTTACCATAAGAAGAGATAGAAATTTATAAATCAGTCCAGAGATCTGCAGGGAAAAAGTTATTAGTTGCATCATCAGAAATGGGGTCTAATAAAGCTGAAAAAGTTGGATTTTGCGTGCAGCTTTTAAAATATAATTAGTGATCTAACATAAATAGACGTCACTGGCTGTAGTAATGTCTGTAGCAAATAAATAACAGTCGAACACAATAAAACTCCCTGTAATGTACTCCGTTGTAATATTGATAGCAGCATATGGCAAACATCTGACAGCTGTTAAACAGATGTGGCAATTAGCAAACCTTATGGTCATGCTGTTAAGATTATTATGCAACACGTTCTCCAGTAAAATTAGATGACTTCCTACTTTCTGTAGCTTTACAATGTGGAGTGCTAGTCTAATGTCCCATTTAGGCGATATTGTTAGCTAATGTCTCCTAACCCATATTTTTTTAGTTGATGCCTCGTGGAAGATTTAGAGAAATCCAGAATTTAAACAAGAACAATATCAATTCAGCTGTGTAGCAGATACTTCAATTATAATAGCTAATGGACAAATTGAGAGATAAAAAGACTTTTCTATCATGTTGAAATTCAATGAACAGTTTTCAATTAGGCTCTGAGTATAAAAGGGAAAAAAGAAAGATACTTTTCCTTGATGTTAACATTACGGGAAAAGATGAGAGTAACTTTGCTTTTTCATTATACAGAAGAGGTGCATATAATGATGCATATTTAAATTATAAATCAGGTCACTATCTGCCAAATGAAAGCAATATCAATTAGAGCTAGGGTGGATCAGGCTTTAAAACTCCTTATATTTAATGACAAAAGTACGACTGTTACCCTCACCCAGCCAACAAAGGGATAATTTAAGGCAGTAAGAAATCAAAGAGTGATGTCACAAAAATAAGCCCTCACAGCTTTTTGGATAGTATTATTATAATTAATAGACTTCCAATGACTTTTTTTTTGCAGGTTATGGGCTTTCACAAAAGCATTTATTGCAGGCATAAAATATAAAACTCTAAAGAGTGGGTTTGACTAAGGTTGACTTGAGGGTCCTTAGCCTTTCTACTACAGTAATTCCTGTAAAATAATAGTTTCATTTATAGGCTCAATTTATAATGTTGAATTTATGCCAGTTCATCTGATATCAATCATGATAATAGCATGATCTATTGTATGTCACTTGTGCTAATGCAAATTAAATATCATTACATTACAAAAAAGCCCTATGTTAAAATAACATTAAGCGTGTAACTGCAACCAAAAAAATTAAGGATGAATTAGCAATTTGGGGCAAGCATATATACGGATAATAAATGTAAAACCATGCATATCTTATATATAAAATTATATACATGATGAAAAAGGAAAAGCTAAGCAAAATATAAAATTGATTAAAGCTTGAGTAGCAAGATTAACAGTGATTTTCCCCCCTTCATTGTAGTTTAAGGTCGAGTGGCAAGCAGTTCATTATCTTTCTTTTTAACCACTGTGGTTTTCTGCTTCTGTCTTTGACACGTGAGTATTAGGAATCAGTTTTTAAAAAAACTCCCACACTTTATATCTGCAAATATAGTCCTTTGAATATCCCTATGTCTTTATAAATTACATACTTACACACTTGTATTTGCACATAAAACCATCCAATTCACATGTCAGTTAAAATTATTTATAAGTACAGCTAGATAATATAGTTCTGAGATTCAAGTACAGCCAAAGATTATTTTTGAAAATTACAAAAAAAATTGTGTTCCTTTTTAAAGTCTTTTTCTTATTTTTAAGTTGGAGTGTCCCTGAAGTCTGTGTTCATTCTTACCTGCAGAAGTGGCAAGACACCCTATCTATATTAAGATACATTTACATGCACAGTTGCAGGAAATTTTCCACATAAAATTTGGGAATACCTGAAATATGTGTGAAAATCTTCATGCTAAAAATTTTATTCATTTTTTTGCAGAGTAAGTGTGTATCAGCCATGTTTGTGAGTGTTAGGCATCATTTACACACTTTAAAACACCTAGCTTGGATTGCTTCCACTTTCTTCTTGAAAGGAAGAGTGAGATCACTTTGCTTGAAAATGTCGTTTGTGAATTCTCCTGGCCACGGAGATTCTATTAAATTTTTTATTTAAAGATTAGATTTTGATTTTTTTTAAAATACTTGCAATGATTAAATATTGCTATTATGGCAGGATCTGCAGCACTCTGCTGTGGTTCCACAGGTTCTCCCACAGACATTATTTTTATTACCCTGTGATGGTTGTACATACCTCCCTTTTGTTATAATGACTGAGTATTTTGCAATCATTAGTATACCCGCCTGTTTATTGATGGTTATTAAAACATCAGAAAATGCTATTCCTTTCCCTTACTGATAGGGAGATGAAGCCCAGAGGGGCCCAAGTCACACAGAAAGCAACTATGGAAAAAAACCATAAACCAAATGACTACGAACCTCCCAAATCCCCAGTCAACGCAGTGTTCCTCTCTTCTTTCCGGGAAACTTCATGGAAAAAAAAGCAAATAATTTTTCAAGTTATGGCTGCTCCAGTTAGGCTGAGATTGTTTTAATGTGATACCTTTGTCTCCTTCTTGATACCTGGAAGGAAGGAAACATGGGACAAAGTCCCTGCAGTATGCTCTGTGGCACTTGATATTTGGGCTCAGCATCTCTGGGCGATACTTCTTGCATTGACCAAGTTTTGCATAATGAACTGCACTCCTTATAGGTGTACAGAAGAAACTCAGGAGATCAAACCTAGCAAGAGGCTTTGCACATCTTCTGTTACACAGCAGACTGCTCTCTGAAAGCATATTCATTATTTCACATTTTTCCTCCTTCAAATGGCGGCATTGCTCGTTTCAGAAGCAGAACTGACACTCTTCACCGTTCATCACTGCAGATGTTAGAGATATTCTTTAATGTTGGAAGGAAACACAAACCTCCTAATGGAGATCTTGGCAGCTAAGTAAAAGGAAAATAGATTGTTTTAAAATATATTTATAGGTCTTTAAACATATATATGCTCTGACAGTGATTTGGTAGCTTAAAAAGTCTATTATTAAATTTGTTTTCAAATCTCTGTTTATGAAGTCTCATATGCTTCTTTTGTTACCTACTTTATGTATTAAAATGCTGGGCCTTCAATTGCGTTTGAACACACTTCAACCTACTTTCATGTACATTTTGAAAATTTTATCCAAAGTTTAAGTAAACTCAGTGCTGAATTTGACTCTTTGCAACAAGATGAAGCCAAGTGTTTAACAGCTTTCAAAAAGGTCTTAGATATTAATTTACATTAATATATGATTAATTTTAAGTCTGTCCATGACATAACAATTCTTCAGATGATGAGGCAACTGGTGAATGACATGCATGTGTACTCTTGTCCTTGGTCTGTACATCTGCTTAATTTTAAAGAAGTGAGCAAATTTCTGTTCACATTATGAAAGTTCAAGTATGTGGAAATATCTGCCAGCTTGGGAATACAGTTATGAAAAAAACCTTTATTCCTGTTTCTGCCCAATGCAGTAAGTTTCATATTAGATAGTAACAGAGAAAAACAGTTGCAAGGTTTTTCTCGTGCCTTTCCCTCTAACATCAGGAAAACGAAACTTGAACCGTGCAGCTGGTTCCAGATGGAAATTCTGCTATCGTAACGTACCGAAATCATACCTTAGAAAATGCAAAGTTTCTGAGGTAGTTTCCCTTTCCAGAGGAAGCTGACACACTGGAACAAACCCTTTTGATGCGTCATGAATTATTCAGTCCACAGCTAATTTATTAGGTGAATTTAACCCCTTTTTTTTGGCTCATAGGTTGCCCCTGACCGTTTTTTAGTTTTCTCTTTGAAATTATTAAGTGGGTGCTTTTTATGAGTAATTTTTAGGATCAGATTCTCCACAACACTAAACTGTTCAGATCTGCCTGCTGCTGCATGTGAGGGGTCTCTACTGTTGTATGGTTGTGACTGGGCTGAGGTTTTGCCTATTACTCATAAACCTCAAAAACGGTGAGGCAGAGCTTCGTCACACCTAGTTCTCTACCAGAGACTACCCTTTAATGACTCTAAACTTGCAGGATGATCCAGCAGCAGAGGCGAACATGAACCTGGCTGTGATGGCCTATGAGGTGGCTGGTGAGCACCTTCCCTTTGCTCTGGGGAGCACCAGGGACCCTGCCCTGAGTCTGCAAATCGATGCAAACAGCTTACCTAGGGTGTTTGACCTGAAATCTCACCAGAAGGCATCCTTTGCAGTAACCACCTTTAAATGCTGCATGGCTGTAAATAAACACCAGGGCTTACGGTATCGAAAATGCCATGAAATGTGGCAATAGGCACCTGACAGGGCTCGTTTTCCTCTTTGACAAGAGGATCAGGAAGACATCTTTAAGCAGTTGATGGAGGTAGCAGCAAATAAGTAACTGTCGAAAACTCTTAGGGAGGTCATAGATACGTATTTCCTCAGGTTTCATATTTGGTTGGTAGAAGCAGCAAACTCACTCAGAACTAATTCCATTCATTGGGAAATAAGAACAGAAAGGAGATGGAATGGAAAAGAGCAGCATCAAAAGTGCCAGCACCAGGAAGAGATAAAACCAAATCAGTATTCAAATTACATGCATGTCTCAATTTTGCTTTGTTATTGTGTCACTATTTTGAAAAGCCCAAATTATGCTCATAAAAACTTAAGCTATCCATACATATGTATGAAAGTATTCAGCTTCAGTGGGGTTGAGACAGACAAATCTGGTAGCAGGTTTCTTTTCAGGTTATGAGAAGCAAATAATAATCAAGTGTAGTTGAGTTGTGTAAGATATTGGAATCTGGAACCACCTCCTTTGTCTTGTTCTTCTCCAAGAGACAAGGAAGAGTATGAATGCATTTCACTGTCCCATCTGGGGACGCATTCCAGTTTTCAGTGAAGTCAGTGGCAAATAGTCATTGGGTTCAATACATGGGACCGAAGTCTTTGTTAATATCCTGCTCCAATAATTCATACTTGCCCACAGTGCCCAACACACGTTCCTCAGGAATTAGAAGATGGAATACTTCATGTAGGACAGTTTTTACAAATGTGAAACTCCGTATGTGTTTCGTAATAGAGTAAAAATGGCCATTTTTTAAATAAACCCCACATTATCCAGTATGTGTGGGGTCTGCTGGGTGCATCTGAGTGCAGATGTCTCAGAGCTATGGCCTGCAGTTGTCATCGCATTTAGGGAGTTTCACATTAGCCTCCCATCTTCTAGACTAGAACCTGAGCTGCATTAACAGACCTGAGTAATCTGGCACGTTTAATCTCTCAGATGCTACAAAACTACTAAGAAGAGATTCAACAGTGTCATATTTGTTCAGTTATAAGGTATTTTAGACAAATTACCTCTTTAAAACGTTTTTCAGATATGTATATAGATGTTTATCTTACCTGTTACACAATTACCTTCCAAACAGAGATGCTTCTCACAGACCAGTTGAAGAGCCTTTTTCTGTGCCAGAGCACAGGGAGTGTCTGCTCCCTTCTTCTCCTCTGAAGACTTTTCTAGCACCTCAGTGTTCTCTTCTCTACATCTTCAACATACAGAATAGTTTTATCACATCACCTCAGAAGACTCTTATTCACATAAAATTACCCCGGGCATTTGCCACCAGAGTACTTACCTAGATAATGCTATTTTATTGTATGCTCATTTTTCAAATAGTTTCCATTTACATACGATCATTGCAGTTGTTCTACAGAGTCTTAAAATCCAGATGTGCAATGACCTCCCCTCAGTGCGCAGGTACAAACCTGTGCTCATAAATTGGTTACAAATCAGGTCTCATAGCGTAATTTCATACCAGCACTATAGCCCTCACAAAGACAAATGGGAATTTCTTGTTATTTACTTGATCTTTGTTATCTCTAGGACTTCAGTCTTTTGGCTCATACAACTTCTGCTCAGTGAGTAACATTTTTATATATTTTTGGTTTATTTTTGTGTGCTAGCATCCAGGACACTGAGCCACAGATCAAGATCCCACTGACTGTACAAACACACATCATACAGACAGTGCCTGCCCCAGAGGGCAATATTTTAGAAGGGTTTTTTAAAAAAACAGAATTAGGGTTTACCAAAAGGCAGGAGAAGGCAGCCCATTTATACACCTGCAGCAATTACATTTTGGCAGCATTCTCCTGAGATGTGCGTACATTTGCAGAACTTCCTCATCATGATGGAGAATGTGGGTAATAAGGGACGCATCTGCATCTTCTCCTCAAAACCACTCACCTGTGAGTATAAAGTGCAAGGATCTAATAAGACAATAACAATATTTAGCAATTCTATAGCCTTTTACAACTTCCTGAAACTAAAAAACGTTCACTGATTAATCCTAGCAGCACCCCAGTGAGGAAGGCAAGTTACCTCCGCCACGTCCATCTCCTGGCAAGGCAGGATTGGTCTCTGCAGTGTTTCTTCCAGCACTTTCTCCACAGTAGCATAGATCTCATCTTGCAGGAAGGTGTGGGTCTTTTTATCTTTTTTTCTTAGGATATTCACCTTAAACTTCTCATTCCATAAAAATAAGAAAAGATTATTCACATGGAAACATAGGCAGCCTAAAATATGGGCTAAAATGGGCTTGTTTAAAACATTTATATCTGATAAGAAAAAATAATGGAAGCATATGCTACAGAAAATAAAAAGTAAGAAACAAGTGTAGATTAAGATGACTAGAAATAATATGTCAGTGATACCCATGTCACCAAAAGTAGAAGACTGATGATCTGTATGACTGAAAGGAAGCAAGTAGGCGGCAAGAGCAGAAAAGGGCTGTCAGCCATGAAGATAATGTTACCAGGACCCACGCTTTAGATTTTAAAAGCTGAGTAAAGAAGTCAGTCACACAATTCTAAAGAAAATTAGTAGAATTCGCATGTATCTCAAGTGAAAATTGCATATGGGAAGAGATTTTACATGGAACATAGTATGACAGGGAGTATTTGCAGTGGACAGCATCACGTAGAGACAATAGATGCTGAAGGCAACTCGTGAGCAAACATCCAGATGAAGATGTCTTTGCTGTTTACTTTTCCCATTCAAACTGACCAGATAATTTAAGAGGGAAAAAAAAAGAGATAAAAAGAAAAGATACTGGAGATGGAGGAAGTGGATACAGCTTGTCCACCTTCACTTCAGTTGCCATTTTTAAAATTCATTCAGTGATGTGGCTGATAGTAAACATGGGTAAGTGGAGTTCATCTGCTTCTAATTTGGACAGTTTAGTGTCACATATTGTAAATGTTGAACAGGTGATTATAGCTATGATTTTATTTGCCACTGGATCAGACGTCTCCTCGTACAAACACCTTAAGGGTCTTCTCCGTGCTGTCTCTCATACATGAAAGAAAAAGGATTCACAGCTCCTTGCTCTTCTTTCTTTCAGAAGGTCCGTTTCTGTTGAAACATCTGAGAACTGTTGCCTGGTGTTTGAAAGTCAGGCAGTGGTCAGTTTGAGAGCTTTAAATCCAGCAGAAATTTATAAAACTAGTAACAAGTTTATTAAATACTTGTATTTCACTGCTTTCCCTAACTTCTATATCTGAATTGTCTAAGACTGCAGCACCCAGTTTTGATTAGAGACTTGTAATATAAATACTCAATAATAACAACCACAATAAAAATGGGTAAGGTAGCTCCACCCTTTCCTTCAGGAAAATGTTATTCCACTGAATGATTGCAAAGTAGCCCCAATTTTAAGTGCCTCTGCTTCAATCTTCAGCATATTTCTTAGGAAGATTAGAATATTTTCCCCAGTTCTGTGATGAATTAACTGTGTTTGGTCGTATTTTTTGAGGGGGGCAGGGAGAATTACCATATCGCTATATGCACAAGAGATCAAATGTATGATTAAAAATATTTATAATACTGATGTGGAAAAGAATGATATGTTAAACAGATAAGCGTATAATAATGCATGTCTTACCCATAAAATTTAATTTATCCCTTGGGCAGGGCATAAACTTTGCTCAAGAACAACATGTTTTCCATCTATAGATTGCAGAGCTAAACTGCTTAATTTTACAGCAAATTGATCACTGCTGTAATATTTCAGGAGCAAAATGATCCTCAACAGTCAGTTCAGTTTCAAAAGCCAAAATTTATAGTTCTACTCCTGATTTAGTGATAAGCTTTTTTAACATATTGGGCATTTCATCACTTTCTATCGGGAGTCAGTTGAACCAACAAAGAAATATTTTTTGAAGTCAACAACAACAACAACAATAAAAAAGGGAAAATAAATAATATACATCCAACTGACAGAAGAGTTTAATATTCCCTTCAGACTGGTAGGAAATTACTCAGATTCCTGTCCTTGTAGACATGTGTCCTGGCCGGTACGGGAGACGTGCCGTCCTGCCACACGGGTGGAATCCTGCAGGTTCCAGAGCCCAACCACTTTCCTGAGTGCTAAGGAAACGATTTTGTTTCTTTTCCCATGTGGCTAAACTTCATTTTACCCAATGCAAATAAAATTTAGTAGCTCTAAACTTATTTGACACTTTTGATATGTTTAAAATAAATGTAGAGAGATTTAATGATGTGAAAGTTCATGACTCAGTAAAGATTGCTCCCTAGCTGGGGTCTTAGGATAGACACCTATAAAATCAAATTATTATAATCACAGGAGTCATGAGAAAAAAGTAGGCCCTGCTGAGCTCTATTCACAGAGTTTTTGCATTCATTATACTCCTAGTTATGAAACAAAGGGACGAGGTAGGCTGAAATCTCAAAAGGTTTTATCAAGTAATTCTTTGCAGCAGCGTTTTGTGATTACTACAGTGAATTTTTAGAAATCCATTTCATATGCCAAGAGAGGAGGAAAAAGAAACGTCTTCTTCATTGCCTCAGCGCAGTAGTAAATGCTCATTTTTGAACAATAACCCCTCAAATTATGGGCACTGGAAAATTAAAGTAAATGCATGGATTATATTTGTTCAGTTTAGCAGTGTTACTTGGCTACCTCTGGCCTAAGTTACTGAGAAAAATATCCAACTTAAGGACATTATGTGTGGTGCAAAGTTTGAGTTTTCAAAGGCAAACTCCTACTGATGATGTGCGTGATTTAGGAGAGAAATAGCTTTAAAAATCCTTCTTAAATGTACATATATCCCCTATCCATTTTGATACCTAATCAGCAATACCGTGTGGTTATATTTTGGTGAATGGCACATATTTACACACAGGAGAACACGTATATGGCTCTTTTATAATCAAGAAGATTATTTCCCAAAGCTGCTATTGCTTTTATGCATATATCTGCACACTGACCTGGGACACACTGAATGCAGACACAGTAATTAGGTCATTTGCTTGGGCCTGATGTTTCTTTGGAGGCTTAAAGGGTAAAATGTCTTTGTGCACAGTGCAGAGTGTGATGGTATATTTTTCATGTTTGCTCTTTATCATAAAAACAAGAGAAAGGAAAGGATCAAATGCCAACATTTTTTGGTGAGGAAAACAATAATTACGGGTGCATATTTCACCTGCAGTTATTTACAACTGGAGTTTAGATCAGGGAGATGTCTAAATCCTTGATGGAAGCTCACAGTCGGTGATGCAGACACTTTGTCTGGCCACAGTCTGTTTGGCTCAATGGGATTATGCTGGGGAAAAAGAAGCCAAACACTCTGGCTCCCTTTAAAAACTGAAGCAATAGATTTCAGCTGCAGGCTCAACTGATTTAAATGCACATGTTCTTCTTCAGGCAGTTACATCCATCAGTTGGCCGAGCATGGAAACCCTCCCTACATTTCTGCTAATAAGCTTTTATACAAGAAATTTAGCAACATGGGTCCATATCCTCAACTTGTGCAGTTTTACTGAGAATAGTGGATAAAAGGTGATTTATGTTAGCCAATATTTCAAATGCATTTTCTAAGGCTCAAAACTCAGCTTTGGAAATACATGCAAGATTTCTAATAGAAGAATGCACTAGAGGTTGTCAATCGTTTTTTAATTAAGGAGTTAAGTATAGGAAATCCTTTACTGATCAGTTGTAATTAAAGAAGAACTGTCTGTGGACAATTTAGTGGATTTGTTTTACTTTGCATCATCTTTCTCAGGTGGTTTTCACATAAAATCCCTTCTTCAGGTTTTAAGTTTTACAGTTGTGCTCGAAGACCCCATCAGCTCTCCTGCAACTGGGTGCTACAGAAATCCGTAGTAAGAGACAGTATGAACAAGTGTAAAATCTGGGCTATGTTCAAATTAACTCTGCGTATGTATGCTCAGAATTGACCATTTAGAAGTAGCCTCACAAAGAAAACATGAACGTGTTGGCGATCATAAATCTTGTACTGTAATTATATTCACTACTGAATGTCCAGCAAAATATTTTAATGAATGTTTGCATGCATAATGACGGTGTCATTAAATCTCAAGGTGAAAATCAGGGGGAACTGCTGCATGCTGAGCCCACAATTTGAAATACAAAATATATATCAAGTCCAGGGTCGTGTTTGCTTAGGAGGTTCATGAACCCAAAGCAAACATTTTGGTGAAGCAGATCACCGTTTTGAAAGTGCAACCCCAAACCTGGTTTCCTGTCAGAGGCGTTTTCTATGTTGCAAGAACAGCAAGCACAGGGGTAGCTCCCCTTTTCTCTTTTCCCTCTTTCATGCTTTTGTGCATTTCTTGGGATCTTCGGTTCCCTCCCGCCTGAATTTCAGGCTGCGTGCTCTCCTCACATGGAATCCTCTCTGTCTGTATCCCCGTTATTATTCCCTCTAAACTTTCTCTGTTACCTCCTATGATTTCTCCTGTGTCATCAAAACCTGACCCCGCACAGTCTGCCAGTGAGCTTTCGTCTGTCAGCACATCCGTCGGCAGCCAGAGGAGGGATGGCGAGTGGCCGGGCACGGGAGCGTGGGGCACGATGCAGCCACGTGTCCTTGCCCACAGATCCACTGTCACTGCTGAGCTGCTAGGATGTGCCTTAGATTTCCCAGAGACAAAACTTTTGGTAAGAAGCAGATACCATTAGTAAAAAATGAAACAGAGTGAATTAAAAGAGTTGTTTCGAAATGAACGGCTAAGCGCACGGAACTTTCCTGCATTTAAAACAGACTATTATGAATATGGACCTCCTGTGTATGCAAAGTAAAAAAGCCTGACATAGATATTTCCAGGAAACAAAGAGAATTAACGGTGTAATCTGATACTACATACTCGCAAGTGAGTAATGCAAATAAAACTGCTTCTGTACTTGTTACAGGGAAAATAATATGACTTTGGAATAAAACACACATTGCATTCTTTTGTGGAAATATGTAAGTATGCATTATTCAAAATTCAAATATTAATGATCACATAAATATTCTATGATCTTGGCTATTACTTTCAGAACAAACATTTTAATTTTAAGATGTCATATTTGTAAGAGCTGTATTTTGAGTCAGAAAGAGAGAGAGAAAGAGAGAGGCAGACCTTTTTAAAGGTGTCTCAGTGTCTTGCCATGGTATCTTTGCTTAGCAAATACATGGCATGTTTAAATTTCTTTTAGCTCTACAATGTTCACCTGCTTAAACATTTACAATGTTACTATTAAAAAAAAAAACTATAGGAAGAAGTATAAAACAAATGCTTAAGTGTTTGGATGAACTGTGGATGTCTGAAAGTACATGCCAGTAGGTAGAATTAGATTTATGAGGCTGGGTTTATGTGTGTAAGCTTTAGAGCAAACTTCAAGGGTATGTGTGACCAGAGCAGTGGGATTATATGAGCAGCCTATAAAACTATATCCTCCTATCACTACATCTTTGCTAAAGGACATTTCCAAATTAATCAGAAAGTAAGCAAAATAATAAATTATAAAATATCAAGCACAAATGAGACTTTTGACTTGTCTAGACAGTCTGGATCAGAGTTTCAAAGGAAAGGTATAAGAAAACTATATTTATGCCAAAAGTCAGCTTTTGTATATGCAAATGGATAGTTATTACGAATGCTGCAAGTGGATTTCCAGATATTATTTGCAAATCAGCCTGCCAGATCTGAATGAGCTAGATTTTTCCAAGAACACATGCCCTTGCAGCCAGATTCCCAGAAGAGCTCAGCAGTGGTATCATAGTGGGCTGGGATCTATAAAGCAGTTTGAAAATGCTGGCTCTTATTTAATTAAACAGAAACAAAGTGCTTATGGAAATCCCAAGTTGGTTGTAATAAACATATAGAAACTGGCCCCCAGGTGTTTTGAAAATTTGCACGTAAGCCTTACCTCTGTTATAATTTGTCGATCTCGATCCGTTCCCAGGCCCACCCGAGGAATGAGAGTGCCTTGCAGATTTTTGTGGTGGGACCTGGAGCCCTTTGAGGGTCTGAAGCACCTGGCGAGGATCACTTCATTGCTTTCTTGTGAAGCGCATCAAGTCCCAAGAGCACGGACTTGCAGAAAAACACCAGCCTAGTACTTGTCCTGGAAGGTCTTTAACCATTCTCATCATTCTTGGCTTCTGCTGCTGGAGCGTGTGGAGGGAATCCTGGCTGCAGCTTCCTCCCAAGCGCAGGTGAGCAGGGACGTGCTCCTTGCCAGCGATGCTGTAGCTGCTGCGGGTTTTATCCTTGAGGTCTTGTGCCTGGTCCTGAGGAGCCAAGGCATTCACTGCCTTTTTAACTCCCTTGATTGTGCATAACACAGCACAAAAATTGTTAGTGTGGAAAACCAACATACTGTCTTCTGACCACTGTTTCCTTTACTTAGTTATAAATACATAAGCTGCAGTCTCACTTTATGTTTAGAAATCATTATGCTTCAAAAGCTTGGTTTATTATGGCTTTCTTGATCAACTTTCATTTGTTTGCATCCTTAGCATCACCATTTTCTTGTGGGAGGGTACAGCATGATCTCAAAGTGTTCTCTGAGAGAAAGAAGCCATTCTGAGGAGCTTGGCCAAGGCTCTGGTTTTCAAGAGTTGGGATTTGATTTGGTGTACAAAAGAATATCTAATTAGCGCACATATCTGTCACAGTGAGAAACAGGGATAGTTGTGATCATTTGTATGCACAGAGGCAAGAAGTCACTTCTAATACTGTTAAAAAAATTTGAAAAGTTGATCTCAGGAAGTTTTCCATGATGGCCAGGGGGACATTTAAGAAGCAAGATGCCTGGAGAAAGATGTATTGGAATAAGATTTTATGACAGCCTATATAGATACCGCTCACATTTGGGTGACTGCAGCCGTTAGAACTGGATGTAAACTGAGTGTTTGGCACACAGGTCTGCCTTTGGCAGCACAGAGCTGGACCTGTGGGAGATTCCTGCAGGTTCCCTGTGAGCTCTGTGTCTTCTCCTCATGTTCCTCCTGCCTTGTTCTTTTTGGGCAAAGAGCAATCCCCTGTGCAGTGGGGACAGGCGCTGAGCTCCACAGGCTTCAAAACCATGTTTGCTTTGCCTTGGGTGAGCATCCACGCTGCACCCAGGTAACAAATGCCCACAACTGAGGAACATGGTGAACCTTTCAGTTCCTGCCTGCTTTTCTGGAGAAATAATTTTCCTCATCTCAACATGCTTCTCTTTGCCGTGTTTGTGGTAATAGTGAGCTTTTCACTTATTCACTTATAGTTCTGTCCCTTCCTGTTTGTCCATGCAGAGAATGGGTGCATATTATGCTGTATTTTATGTTACCAAGTATGTTTCTGTTTCTTCATCTTGCTTGACATCATTTACAAATTCTTGGCAGAAATCTGTATCAGCCAGTGGCTGGTTAGCAGAATTAAGAAATGCTTCCTGTATTTCCTCTGCAGAGAAGTGTTGGTTAGTGTCCTCTATAAAAAGAGTTATCAGCATAATGATAGCAGCAGCTTTTTATTGTGTGACACTGCCTGGGTAAAACTAGACTTCAAGCTTGCAGGAATAATTCTTCAGCCAGTGGGTCTGATGTCTTGTTCATGCTGTTAGCATCTGAAACTGCTGCTGACCAAATGGTGCTCAACAGGGTCACACCTCAAGGATGCAATTCGTTTTCCTTATAATTACTGTTCTGCTCTCAGAGCCTGGACAGTCTCTTTAGAGGCAGTTTGTCCACAGGTTCAATAAACTGACTCAAGAAATAACCTTCAGAAACTTTGCACGACCACAGGCAGGATGGGGGGAACCACAGCTCTCCTAGCAGGTTGCTTCCTATTAGCAGCTCTTTGGTGGACACGGTATTTAACACCAAGTGTACCTGGCAGAGAAGGATGGTGAAAGTAAAGTGTTCAGCAGATACTTTAACTGATTTACAGGCCTGAAGCCGGTATTAGTATTGCTGTAATCTGCTTTAGGTGCACAAAGGGGCAGCATGGTCTGCTCAGCACTAGTCAGTCAGGAAAAAATAAAAGTGCGAGAAACATTTCTGACAGTATTTCAGCCCCAAATGACAGAAGCTTGCAGGGACGGGCTGCTGCTACAAATCAGAAGCAAGAAATAAAGTCCTTCCACTTGTGGATATCTCTCAAAATCAAAATCCTCCAGGGTGGGTTTTGGTCTGGTCCCTTGAACCTGAATCACAAATATCAAGTTTTGATCCTCCCTGTAATTCTGACACTGTTGGCTTCTTCCACACCAGATTTTTGTGAAATGTTGGTTTTCTCTGCAGCATACAATTCTGCCTTACATTTTACCTTTGCATTTTCATCTCCTGTAATTCCTTCTGATACATTTCACCACATGATCTTCAGATAGGATTTGTATTTGCTCTTGGGCTGTTTCTACTGTCCTACATATGTCAGTAACTTTTTGCAGAGTCAGACTATCTTCCCTGAAGAATTTTCTATTGTCATCACTTCTGAGCCCCACTACAGTTGCTGCCCCTGTTAATTGCCTTAAAAAGACATTCAGTTATGTGTCACCACCAGGTCTGTAGTGCACTATCCTCCATGTTCTGCCAATAGCACACAATCTAATACCTATTTTCTGGACATAAAAACCATATGAATTCTTGGATGATAGATCACATACATAAATACAGATATTAAAATCTTAATTTGTTATTATCTGGTTATTTGTTTACTTTTATGGAGATACTCTGTTAAATATTGTAAATATTTAAGCATTTGATAGAATAGCTGTTATTTTCCTTACTCCTCAAAATAAGTACATTCTTTATACATTTCTGTGCACCTGCTTTTTCAGCCCTGAATTTTAACATTGTGTATTGTAGAAAAGAGATTTTCATAGGCACAAATGGGAATTAAGTGTCCACTTCAATTGACTTTTAGTTGGAGTTGAACAACTACAGAGCCTTTGAAGAACTCTGCGGCACCAAACCTCTTAATTTAGCCTGAACCTGTTTGTTGATGA
>NW_009731695.1:35564-138148 GCF_000703405.1 Apaloderma vittatum | reverse complement strand
ATCTCACCTCCTAGGCAGCAGGAGGGAAAGGTTTCCTTTTGCTCCATTAGCCACATTATCATTCACAAAATATCCAAGGAGTGTGGTCTTAGCAAAGTTCATATCTGGCTGAGAAATAAACTTCTAAGTTTTTTAGCTTACAGTCAAGTAATACAGAAATGTTATTACAGTTACCAGGAAAATCAAACATTTCTCTCTGTTTTAGCAATGTTATATATTTCATTCAAACACGATTTCCTATTAGTAAAAATCTACCTGTTTTGTAGTGGAAATTGACAGTTTCTTACCTAAAGTGAGACTGTTTTCAGTAAAAAAATGATTTTAAAGTTATTTCTTCAAATGATAGTTATACGCATTATACATAGCTGAATAAAGTTCAGTTGCTGGTTAAAATAATTATACAAAGTTTTGTAACCTTTTTCAGTTCTTTCTGATCTGTAGTCTTATCAATACATGTATATATAAATCTTTAATATATTAAGAAGGCAACCATCAAATCCAAAACTGTTACTGGTGAGGAGTGAAAAAGGGGAATTATATTTCGCATGCTCTAATGGTGAAATGATGACCACTAATTTAGATACTCTGGCTTAAGTCACAGAAGATTTCCTAAAACAAGGATAAGATAGAAACAAATTTTTTCAACACTGTCTCTCACTGTTCTCTCAAATCCTTCACGTGTCACAGCATTATTTTAAGACAGCTTCATGTCTGCTTTCATTTCTATTTATTTGGTACCTGAGGTGGTGGGGCAGTGGTTGGTTATCGGGTGCTGTGCTCAGCTCCTGGAATAAAGGCAGTCCTCCTTGGGCTGATAATATGTCTGGCATCTGCACATGTACATCAAATGCATATTTTACTTTCTTCTTTTGTATTCCACATCTACTGCAGCCGATAAGACTAGACAAATGCACTTTCATTGACAAAGACTCAGAGAATGCTTTGGGGTGGAAAGGATATTTGGTGATGGTATCTCGCATAGTTTGTCCCCTCTACACTGTGGCAGGATTGATTGCTTTATCACTAAATGATCCCTGATGGATGAGTATTGGGCCTAGGCATCAGTTAAATGTGAGGATGATAATTCAGTTTTACTGATGCCACTGAAAGGGGAAGTTAATCTATTAAATTGTTTAGAAGTTTTACAATTTCCCATAAAGTGTTTAAAGCAGAGCTTCTCAACCTTTGCCATGGCGTGACCTACTCTTTCTTCTTATCCTCCTTTTTATCCATGCATATAGCGTGGAATTAACCTGGGGGCGTCCACTGAGGGATGCAAGGTGATTTTTTTTTTTCCCCCCTGTTAAGGATGTAAAGGATCTCATAAAAATCAGAAGGAATAGGACGATTTGTTACTAAGAGTCACAAATTACAGGGGCTAGTAGTCTGAGGTCATTTGTGTCACACTCAGTGTATGGGCTTGGACTGCACCTCTCTGGAGTTGTGGTCTTGGGTGTTTGCCTGGATCAGGGTGTGTTCTCAGGTTTGCTCTCATCCGTGTGGGATTCTTGCAGGACATCTTCCTGTGTCTGCCTGCACCGGTGTTCCCAGCCCTCAGCGTGACGGGCCGTCCCCTTGTGTAGGAGCCTGGCTCCTCTGCACCCAGAATCATCTATCCCAGCACTTTACAGCTCTGAGCTGGCTGGCACGGGGGGTGACAGGGTCATCCCGGCCCAGTCCAGCTGTGCCGTGACAGGGTGGAACAGAGTGAGAACTGGGCCTTTTGGAGAGGCAGGTTTGTCCCTGGGATCATGTTCCTCTTGTGCAAAGCTGCCTAAGCCCCAGAACCACAGGGACAGATGCAAATGAGAGAAAATTAGAATAAAAGAAATTAGTATTTGACATGTACATGTTTATGCACATAAATATAAATACATTTATATCTAAAAGCATATAGTTTTTCCCCTGGAGTGAGTGAGCTGTATTTGCTGCTTGAGTTGTGCCGTCACTCATGAATATGATTGTTGAGCCCCTGAAATTACAGTACAGCCTTTTACCCACGCCAGAGCCTCCCACTGTCCTGCTGTGTCTAATGTTGATTAGGAAGGTCTCTGAAAGCTCAGCTGAGGGAAAAGGTAGAGGATGGAATTATAATAATGGAGAAAGACAAAGATACAGAAAAAAGAGAATTGATATTATCAGCATGTTGCATTTTTGTGCAAGAAGTCACACAGTATTAAGCTGTTTTGAATAATGCAACTGACAACTGTCATGAAGAAAATTTGCCAGCATTGGACTCTACCCCAAAGTACCCAATTTAGTTCGTATCTGACATACATGCAAACACTTGTTTGAAATGCGCCAGGGATGAGATTCATCAGAGATTCAGTTACACTGGGAAACCAATGGGAGAGTACCTTGCTGTTTGAAGATCAGTGGTAATTGCCACAGAAAAGTTAGCTGATTTGCCAACAAGTTACCACGTTGCTGGCTCCCCTATTAACTGGGTTAGAAAGATTTAAGAGAAGATGAAAATTTACTAATGAAAAGGTGAGGAAGTATTTAAAAATAAACATACAAGGCAAAGAGCTGAGTGCTGACGGGATGGTGTAGTGGAGGATGGATCTCTCACACAGGTAGTGGTCACAAACCAAGCCTCCTCTGTGGATAGTTTGTCCTCTTAATGAGCTTAGTAGGCCCTATCTAATGTGTGCTTAATTACCACTAGCAGTGCAGGATTAGGTCAATTAATAGAGCTATCTAGGTTTTTTTTTTTGTCTGAACAGGTTTTCACTGGAAACTGCTGATTATTTAAACCAATTTACTGTGTGGAAATGTGCCAGTTGTGAGTAAGTCTTTGTCAGGGGGATTTCTTGAATTTCAAGGAGATTTTCTGGTCAAAAGCAAAATAAACCTTAGGACCAACGGTAGGTAGGACACTCACCAACAACGGAGATGTGAGCTCAAGTGCCTCCATGATGTTGGTTAATGGTTAAAGTTTATTCATTGCAGGTTCTCCTTCCACAGAGCAAATAGAGAGAGAGAAAAAACAATTCAAAATCAGAATATTTGAGGTATTTCTTCCAGTACAGGAAGTATCAGATGTTTGCATCCTCTGTATCTGTTCTAGTTACATTGAGGTTAAGAGGCAACTGCGTCACTTCACAGAGCTGCCTGCTCTTGCTGGACTTTGTGAGAAGAAAGGAGACACTGTCAAACAGCCACTTTCTCAGGCTTAGAAATCAAAAAGATTTTTCTGTATTTTGTTGCCAGGTCAAGATGAAATCTGGTGCTGTTACTGCCTCTCGGCAGGCTAAGAGATGTGCTAATGGATCCAGGAGAGCACTGTGCTAAGGTACTTGCAGTTACACTGTCGAGGAGCTGGTCAGATGGGTCACAGTGCTCCCTCATCACAGTTATTTCAACATCAACTGATACAATTCCCCTTTCCGTCCTTGTACTGGCCAACATGCAAGTGAATAATTTGAAAAAAAAAAAAACAACACTCGGTTTGGGAATGCGTTTCTGCCATTTCCAGTGATGAAGACACAGAAGTGCTTTGTCTTTCTCCTCCCCCAGATCCAGATTTGCTTTGTAAGTGGAACCAGACAGTGCTGGTCCATTCCCATGGGCACCACAAAAACTCATGCATGTGCAGGTGAGTGTTGCCCTAGAGAATATCTTCTGGAATATAAGCGTACTAAATTGATATAAGCAGGACACTCTTTTGGAATGGTAATTTTGCTTTCTGAACTAGTATTTATTTGATCTCTGTATCAATACTTACCCACAGACCGCCAGTGCACTGGGGAAAACATATGTGGGATCTTCAGAAACCATTTTTAAGCAGCAATACCAAAATCAGAATGATGGTTGCTATACAGGGAACAAACAAACCTTCATTTTAGAGTAAACATACTGGAAAAATAACATTAAAATGTCTAAAAAACTAAAATTGTCAGTTAGCTCAAAGCCTCAACTTTGCAGACCTCCTTAATGGAGAAGAGGAGAAAGAATCAATAGAAATGACAGCAGATAAATTTGTGGAATAAGATATGCTTCAGCTACAGTAAAACTCAGACTGCAACTTAGCAGAATCTTTTTCAAGTTTCAGGAAAGTTTGAATAATTTTTTCCAGGAGTGAATAAAATTTCTGCTCTTTCTTTACTCCCTGATTCAAATGGAGATTTAAAACAATATGGTAAGCAAAATGTTATAAGTAACAGAGAACATGAAAGGACATCAAAGGTTCAGAGAATGAGGGAAGAGTCTGAGATTCAAAAGATCTGGGTTCAGTCTGAAGCACCATTCCTGAGCTGCTTAGAGACTAGGCAGAATAATTCATTACAGAAACCTTAATTTCCTTTTCCGCCCTTATTTGTTTAGAATGTAAGAGAGTCTGGCTATAGAGAGAGGTGCACTGAATCACTTACTACTACTGTAACAAAAACCCAACAATAATAATTGCTATTCTTTGTGTGACAATTCTAAGTTTACACTCTCAGGCTTAGAGGGTTATTTTCTTCGATACATACAGTTTTACAATTATTCAGGGGACTTGCAGATTAAGCGCCCAGCTCATTCCTACATGCTCTGATATTTGCACACACTCGAATCAGATAAACACAAAATTCTGACTCAGCACACATTCAGAGTTGGGAGTTTAAACTCAATCTGAGTTAAACCTTTTGAATTTCCCCCCTAGAATCAAAGAAACTGAAATGTTGATGCTATTCAGGATTTATAGTTTTCAGCTGACAGACAGCTGCAAGGCACAGTGCTCAGTACTCACCCTGAACACGTTTTTGTTCCCAAGTAAGCCAGCCCTGCAATTCAGCGGCTTCATCGACTGTACACCTTCCCCTCTTGCTTTTGGACTGCACTTGCTACCTCTGTCCTGCCGTCACGGTCTGAAAAACTGAATATACAACACACCACTTTTTCATTTTCATTCAGGGCATGAGCATTTCTCACGCAGGGAGTACAAGGCGCTCTGGGCCAAGGCATCGCTGGCACCCTTGGTGGGATCCCCGGGGAGCCGAGGTGTGTGCTCACGGCACACGTGCCGTTAGAGGGCAGCCAGCGCTGCTTCCCGCAGCCTCTCCCATCATCTGCTTCTCTGCCATGTTTAATAGGCTTTGTCTGGTTCAGGGCAAACCCCATTAGGCATGAAAGGCAGAGCTATGTAAAGGAACTTGCACTGACAGCCTGTTAAATGAATAAGATTCGGCAGGGTAGCGGAATTCGGCTGTTTTGAAAAAAAAAAATACACACATAGACACCCGTTTTACATTTTTTCTCTTTTTTGTCAGTATAAAAATAGGATCTCAGTTTGCTGAGTGTATTCTTAGCTGCACTGTGCTATCAGTCATTGCTAACATTACAATTGCTATTTTATCTGTGTTGGCCCAACCACATGAAATAATACTCCTGTGGCATTGTAAAACACATAAATTTTGCCATATCTTCTGATACATTGATTTTAGAGAATTATACAAACATATCTTGTCAAAAAGTGCTTTTGGAGTTGCAGCAATTAAGTGTGCAAGTGGCCAGCTAGAGCTCTAAAAGTTCACTTGCACATGCAGGGGTTCAGCCTGACCCAGAGGAGCAGCTCCCGTCCTGCCCAGCCCTGCAGCTCGAGTCCAGGCCCTTGTGCTCAGTCACACCTTGTTGCACCCACCATCATCAGGCTTTCCTGTTTAATAGGAGATGGAAGTGTGAGAATGACAAAGTAAAAGTGTATAGTTACAACGCGTAGTTTAAATAATTTAAGTATCACATGCTGGTGATGTGAATATAAGGCAGCTTTTGTGTTTGCAATTTCTTTACAATTTTTTTTTTTAGTTTCTTTTTTGCTTAAACCTGTGGATAATGGCAACTCAGGTTTTGCTGAGCTTTCCTTTGCAGTGAATTTGTGTGTTTGAGTCTGGCTGCAACGCCTAGTGATAGTGAGAGGCTTGAGAAAAAGGGTCCTTTAAGTGCATTTCTGTTTCTACAGATCTTGTCACTGACACTGCGTGCAGCTGGTGTAGTTAAGATTAGGACTGCAATTATTTTTTGCTGACTCTGACGGTTTAAGCTTTTCTATCAGAATTTCTCTAGAGGGCAGTAAGGATTCAAAGCTGCCTCAGTATAAATATATATATATATTTTTTGTAGAAATGACAGATCATCTTTGCACAGCAGTAAAGGTTACAAGAGTGGGTGCACATGTTGCAGTGTAGGGTAGAACAGCTAAAAGCACATAAAGCATACTGTACACTCTTCCTTCTCATAACATCACCCAGGCTGATATTTCATTGCACATTTGTATTCTAAATTACTTGAAGTATTCTGCTTTTAATCTTGATGAGAAAGGGCCTTTTTGTCAGGGAAAATACAGTTCAGATTAATGGTGGGTATGATAACAGGAAAACAAACTGGGAAAGTAAGTCAAGGGGCCAAATGGAAACCTTTGGTTAACATCTGCAGAGTGAGGCTAGAAAAGCTTCTGTGACTCCTAGCTGCCTGCTTTCAGAAAATCGGGGATTCCAAAGCTAGACCTAGGTGCAAACACAGTGTATGTGAACATTCATTGGCTCCAATATTATGTTTAACAAAGGTAAAGAATACATATATAATGCCTTATGCAAAGGATATAATGCTTGCTGGGTTTTCACAAATTAGGTAGGCTTACTGGCAAGAAAGGTAATACTGAGGGTATGAAAATTCTGGAGCTCTCTTGCACCATCCCCATCATCTTTGACACACTGTACTTGAAACAGCGTGTAATGACTTACACACAACTGCTGTTCCTAAAAGTTCATAACCCTTTTCTCCTTGTCTTGTCCATACCTCTAATTTTGAAGCCTCCAGAAACAAAGCAGAATGTATTAAGTTTCATGGGTCGGGTTCTTCTAGCTTTGCTGTCAGGGTGGGTAGTACCATAACCTCCCAGCACTACCACCCCCAGCCAGGAGGGTGAGAGGTAAAAGCAGCGAGGTCTGTGCTGGTGTGTTTCCAACCCTGTGGTGGCTGTTCTGCAGTAGCAGCTCTGTGTTGATACACTTAAGGCAGCCCTAGCTCTGTGTGTGGTCATTTGTATGTTTGGCACTGTCCTAATGAGATACAAGCTTCCGTGTCTTGTGTCTGGATGAGCTGAAATGCAAGAATAGAGTCTCTACCCCCATTCCAACAGATGTATGCTTTAGAACCCCCCATTCTTTGCCATCTCTATTCCTATGATTTCATGGTGTTGTACTGTGAACATGGAAAGACTTGGGAAATGTTATAGAATCATAGAATGGCCTAGGCTGGAAGGGACCTTAGAGATCATTTTAATCCAGTCTCCCTGTCACCAGGGATGCCACCTGTCGACTATATAAAAGTTCTTCCAAGACAGACTAAAGTTTTCTACTGAATCTGCTCATGTCCAGCTGGCCAGAACATAAAGTAAGAAGTGTCTATGATGCATATAGAGCAAATTCATTTCTTGCCTTTGTTCTACTTAGTCCTGCTGGGTTAGCAGAGTGGAAGATCATGAGGAGCCTTGGACAGGCTGGAGCAAGCTAAGGTTCAGCCAGGACACACAAAAGACCATGCTGGAAGAAGGATGGCCAGAGCAGGTTACCAACAATTACAGCATGGCCAATACTTGATAATGAGGTACGCCTACTTAAATCTGAGACTGAAGCCGTTTGTTAGGCTTGGTGATACCATGAATACCAAGAGGTCTTTGTGTCATTCTATGACATCTTTACATGAGATAATAGAGGCTATCTCTATTTCAATGTAATAACTACTTACCCCTGATTTTAAATAGGGCAGGTGTTCTTAAATCTGAGCCATGTTGTTGCCATACAGATGCAGGCAGGCTCATGTTTCTGCAGGTGCCCATTTTGTCCATAGAATGAGACATAAAGCTTCGAGGTTTGAGAGGTATAATCAGACGTGAAACTCTGAGATCCAGTTGTTTATGCTGCCTAAGCAAAACAGTTGAACCCTAAGAGTTCAGTTCACCTTGGTGTGTGGATTTGGAGAATCTAACTGAAAATGTGATTTACAATGCAGTAATTCAGGGGGCCAGTGGATTATTTATCTATTACAACAATGAGGGGCCCCAAATTTAGTTTGCTCAGGAGTTTGCAGAGCGACTGCTATTGCTTGCTAATTTTCTATTCATTTCCAAGTCACATGTAGAGTCAAAGGCATGTGTCCATCTCTTCCTTTCTCACCTTTACTCTAAGACAAACTCTATCCTTCCAGCAGCATCTCCAGACCTCTCAACTAGCATGTTAACTACTTAACCAACTACCTGACGCGTGGTCATCTCTTTCAATTCAGGTTTCTCCAGGGACCGTGTTGCTCCTGGTTCCTGAATGCTGACTGCAAAGACCACTCTGGAGTGGAGGTGCCAAAGAGTTTTGCCAGCAGTGGATGGTTGCTGTGTGCCCCTGGCAGGCACTTCACCTATGTGGAGGCAAGGGCTCTGTCTAGGAAACAGGGAGCTGCCTCTGCACATCATTTCACACACCAGCCGTGGTATGCTATCATGTTTTGAGAACTTCAGACGGGTATCATCATCAACATATGTGCAAGTGTTATGCCAAAAGTTAAAGTCTGGGGCAAAAATATCAGTGGGGCACTTGAAATAAACAACCAAGACACAACTTTTCAAAACAACTAGTTCAAAGAGAAAATTGGAATGTTAGGAACAATGTGAAAGAGGGCTAGATTTTATCGTAAGATTATGTTTTTAAGGAATACTAAATTTAGGATCTAAAGATGTTCATACTTGAATATATTTAAATAATTACTCCGTAAAATATTCATCCTACAATCTGTATTCTTGCTTTTCAGGTGTCGTAGCATCTAACAAATCTGTATTCCTGACCTTAAAAAGTATGTTTCTTGCCTGAAACAAATTTAAACAATAATGTAAGATGCCATAAAACTTGAAACCTCCTATGTCAAATCAAGAGGAGGTTCATTCAAGATAATTCCTTCCATATTTGCAAGAGAATTTGGAGGATTTTAGCTCAGCTACATCCAGTGGTTTCACCTCTTCCCTTTCCTCTCACTGGCCAAGTGTCCTTTCTTGGGCTGTGGTGTGGCAAGCACATTTGAGGTGTGGGTTGACAACCGTATTTTAAGTAGCCCCCAGATCATTTCAGACTCAGTGTTCTGACAGTTTTGCTGGTGCAGTTGTTTGCGTGTCACTTACGGAAATGTACTGAAGATTTCATGTCATGTAAAACCAATCCAGGTTAATTTGCAATCTCTCAGCGGGAGAAAAGGCTCTAATGGAAAAGGTGCTCAATACCAGAAATGATGTCAGGAATGGTTTCCTAACCCATGGACAGGTTTTGATGTTAGAACTTTCCCCTAGCTGACACTGAGATAGAACAGACACTCTTCTAAGATTTTAATGATAAATGGGTCACAGCTTTGTGGTTTGGTTCTCACTAGGCCACCCAAAGCTACACAATAGTGAAAATCCCTGCCCCCTTTTCACCCAACACATTGCACACGATGAAGATCATTGCTGGGCATTTACATCAGAAGTACTCAGAGTGTTTTCACTCCCCCGTTAGGTTATTCGGTATAAGCAGTGAGGCTCATAAATAGGGTTAGAAGTACCCCTTCGAAAGAGGAATATCCACCTAAACCAGATCTATTTCAAAGGCAGTGGCCCAAGAGCAATTGCTGTTTGGGGTCCTCAATATAATTCAAACCACACTGTCTCCCAGAAAAAGCTTTTAGTTAAGGGGCTATGATTTTAAGAAGGGTTTATACCCCATATGTGCACTATGGATCATGGAGCTAGGAAGCAGTAAAAGTTGAGTACAGCTAGTATACCAGGGCCTGACAGCATTATGACTTTTATCAGTTGTGAGAGAAATAAGCCCAGTCTTAGTAAGACAGTTAAGCCAATATGACCATATTCCTATGCTACAGATTTATGGCACACAGTCCACCCTATAAAGCAATTGTTTAGAAACCAAGGACTTGAAAACCCTTGTTCAGACAAGGAGTCCTTGTTCTCAAGTTCCACTGAACTTCCTTCACTTCAGCCAGAGCAGTTCCCCAAAAAGCACCAGAAAACTAAGCAGACTGTGAGACCCAGGCCAACAAACATATAGCCTTTCATGTCCTAGGGTACTCCAGCTTGCCTTGCAGAACTGTGTAAAACAATAAGCCAAACATTATGAATTCATCATCTGGAAGATACATGGACCAGCAGAGCAAATCCAGCCCAGTTTATTCTTGGCTCTACCGATGACATTTTCTATTGCTCATGCCCCAGTTCCCCCACCTATATAACTGTATAGTTAAAGCTATTTTGCAAAACCCTTTTATATATGTAAATGAAAAACATAAATGCCAAGCTATATTGTAATGAAAAAGTATTTTTCTGGAATGTTCAGAATCAGCGGGAAATCCATACTGGACGCTGCTCCTGGAATGTTATTGCAGTGGCACTTTTACAGCAAGAGTGCTTTCCTCCAAAAATATAAAGGCTTGAAAGGATAAAGTAGATCAAGTTTAGTGGTTCAGGATCAGTCAGTTACTCAATGTTACTGCAGTTAGAAGGAGGTGAAGGGAAGATGGGTGATTTCAGTAAGGTACCTACAGAGAGATGTGTGCCAGGATTCAAGCCTGGTGATTCATAAGCTGTTCGTCAGTAGCTGTTAAATATCTGCTTTTTGCCAATGCTCACTGTTTCAGTCTGCCAAAGACACTGGATAAACACTCGCTGTAAAAAATTTATAGTTTCTCTGGGGAAAACAAAAGCTTTTTGTGGCATAATACAACATCATAAATTAAAACTTTTTTTTAAATTAAGAAGTTACATCATGTTTTGATGTAATGTGATGTGGCAGGGCATGCTTTTAATTTTAATAAGCTTAAAAAAAGAGAGAGAGAAATTGAGATTTGGGAATATAAATACTGTTTCTGAACCTATAAAGTCTCTTGTTGGAGGCTAGCAAAGCAGATTCACCTCTGCCATCTGGGTCCAAGTCTTATTTCAGAAAAACAATTTGAAATGATTTCTGGAGGTATCAGCATCAGTTAATGAACTGAATTTCCACTCCACAGACCTTCCAGGAAATTGCCAAACAGCATTAGCACTTCTATAATATTTGTCATACTCAGGCATTGCTGTACTTTAAAAAGCACTGTCATCTCCAGTTTACCTTTTTTGAAGGGTCCGGTAACTTTCAGATACCTTCAATTTTAAAAACTCCAGTAAAAGTACAAAATGGAGACGTGGGACTGTGTTTCAGTGGTGCTTACAGTAAGTGTCCACTGATTTCAGGACAGTTGGAGGGCTCCAAGTGCCTCTCTGAAGAGACAGTCTTTAGGCACGCTGCAATCTGGAACTGAAACCCATCATGTTCACAGTCACTTGAAGATGCAAATCTTATTGGCATCGTAAGGTCGTGACAGAGAGGAGAATTCATGTATCTTTAGACTCATGCAAGCTTTCAGGATGTCTGAGACTAGGCCTGCTATTAGATACAGAAAAGTCTTCTACCTTATGAGCAATGGACCTGGGTCCTCTTTTCTTTGGAAAAAAAATAAAGTCATTTGTGTTTATGCATAGGCTAGCACCAAAGGAATATTACCCTTGGTTTTAACCTCTGGTCACTGTTGTAAGAAATGTAAAGGGTCGGGCATACTGCAGGACTACACCCAGGGGAAATAATCATCTATTCAGCATTTCACCTCCTGAATTTTATTAATTTTTCTTCCAGCTCAGTCACTGAAAGACACGGTCTGAACCGTACATTTATTTAGCCGTATCTGACTCTACAAGATGGCCAGCGCTCTGTTCTCACTTACTTGGTCTGATTTCACCAGATGTGACTCCTCGAGGGGATTGTCCTCATCCCGTGTTGGCTTTGGCTGCAGAGGGATCCTGGAGCTCTCGCTGCCTCCCTTGGCAGAAACTTGGCACTTTATGGAGGAATCTTGCATAAGCCTTGGGAGAGTGAAATCGGAAATGACTACTGTAACACAGCTGAGTGATGCGGTTCATTTCAAGCCGCTCAGACAACCACCTCACCCTCTGCTAAGCCCGAGGTAATTGGTTTGGGGCTGTTTAGGGCACTTGCCTTTCATTCTCCTTTCTGATTTGTCTTTCCAGGTCTCTTATTTATTATCCTAATCATTCATTTTTCCATTCTGACTCCCATTTTTATTTTTTTTTTAATTATATTCAGAATAGAGGAAAAAGACTGACCCATTGTCCTCATAAGTGACATCTAGTCTATGACTTGACTGACAGGAGGTACCATTAGAATAAGCATCCCTTCTCTGACTGAGACTATCCATGTTAACACTTCTGTACTCTGGGCTATATATTTGATCTTACACAGCTATAAATTATGAGCAACTCCATCAAAGTCAGAGGCATTACTCCAGCGCTAACATGGTGTAGGTCAGCTCAGATTCACGCTTTCAGGGTTTCAGATATCTCACTAGGGCTCCTGTTGTATATTGCTGGTCCCTTCTGTGGTTCAGTCTTGGCTATGGTTAGAGGGAGCTGGTCAAAATACCGGATACATGAGCTTCTCACAAGGATTGTTGCCTTGAATTTTTTGAAGATCAGGTTCACGCTGGCATTTGAACCTGGCTGTGGAGACAGAAGTGCACAGTACATTATTGTAAGTTGTATCAGGGCAATATCAAAACACACAAAAAAGTTAAACAAAACATATGAAAAAATTTTCTCTGTGTACACAGAGTCTATGTCTCCTTGGGGTAAAACTGATCTTCCAATTCAGAGTTCACATGGAAGGTAAACTACTGGAGACAAAGTTCAACATTATCAGCTGAAAACAACAGGCCTACATTAAACATTACCAAAATTAACCTGTAAATAGGAGAAAGATTTTGCCTTCAGTTCCCCAGTTTTACATTCATGTTCTCAGACTGGTTTCTGTACTGGCAATTTCTTTACATCAGAGAAAAGCTAGGAATGTTGTGGAGAAGGCTGAACTGTTAGAAGAGGGCTCTGTGGGAAGGGAGGAGGAATGCATAGTTTTGATTCGTGTGAGAAGGAATGTGCTCACTAGGAATAAAGTTTACAAAACTCATTGCAGGAGTTACGAAACCACAGTGAGATCAAAACTTGCATGATCAGCCTAACTGTTGGAAAACAGGGTGAGTAGCTGCAGAAATTGGTACGTTTTGGGCAGGGTCAAAGGTGGGGGAGCCCTTAAGTCTCTTTGTAACTGATAGAAAACAGAAAAAAGGATTTTAAGAACTTCATACTTCGTATTCTCTTAGATAATGAGAACATAAAACGTCTGGTTCTCATCTTTTTTACACTTATGTAAAATTAGGATCAACTCAACAAGTTAATAGAGTTACATAGGTTTAAATCTGGCATAAGTGAGATAAGAAACAGGCCCGTCAGTTCATTAAGGACTTCATTAACTGTGACTGGAATATCTTGCAGAGCCTGTATTCCTGCAAATAAAAACCTGCGTTTGAGGCCACGGGAAGGTATTCTGCGTGCCCTCGAGCATCTGTGTACAACTCGCTGCCTATTTTAAAGTCAAAAGCTAGAGGGCTCTGTATAGTTGTGTCTGCGATTGGCTGAGCAGGTATTTGTCCATTGCAGCACTTGTGCATGCAACAGGGCAGATCCACACGCAGGAGGGTCTAACCTACCATCAGCACAGAAAAAAACGCATGGGTCTGCATGGACACAAGACCTGCCACTTAATTAAAATCTGTCATGACTTCTTGGCTTGCAAAGCTATCCTGTTTATGTTTATCTCACTTCTACGTAAGTTGAATATATAACTACACCATTCTGCGTTTTCTGAAGAGGGATATGCTTATGGTCTCATGATGCTACTCAACCCACTCTATACCAATTTTACTCAAACATCAAAATAAGTGTATATTAAAAAATCCATCCACAGGAAGGATCTGAATAGAAAAGGAACAGACAGCTCCCTCAAAAACTTTATTCCCCTGAATGATTGATGGGCTCCATTACTTCAACTTTGCTGTTTGATCAAATGGTAAATCATGTAAATATACCATGTATGAGTATCAAAGCAGTTTTGAAGAACTGAGCATTTTTGTTTAAGTTATAGGTCAAGCAGCAATTTCCCAGAACAACCCCTAATGAAAGCAAAGATTTTCTTCCTTTTAAGCACACATCAGACCAATCTAATTTACCAGGGAGAAAATTCACTTTAGAGCAGAAGGACAATCCAGATGTATACACTACTTATGCCCTTGTTAAGTGAAAATTGGGATAAGTGGTACTAAGTGGGTGCATAGATCTTAAGCTTGTCCTCTTCAATAGGGAGAATTTTACCCTTAATAAGAAGTATAAGTAGAGCATCACTGTTGTCTAGATTCTTCTGAGGACCATTAACGCACAGCTGAGTTTCACCATAAAGATGTAGCAAAAAATGTAAATTAATTGAGAGCGTTTTACTAGTTATATACTTCTTACTTACAGTTTCTCAGTTGCAAAGTGTGGACTCTATTATGTCGTCGTTCAAACCATGATGAAAAAAAGGCTTTGAATTCATTTCTATCAATCCTTCATGGGTTTTACTTATGCGCTTCTACTCAATTTCAGCTATTTTATCACAAGGAAATTCTGCAGACACTTAATTTAGTCTTCATGTGACTTGCTACATTTGTCCTTGAAAAGGTCTGCTTCTCTCAACCTGGTTGCATTTCTGGTTCCTAGAGGTGGTCACTCGTGTGATTTCATTGCCAGTTTTCATACCTATGAGGCATAAGAGAGGAAAATACTCTATCCCAAGCAGTCTCTTGAGAGAATTTTATTAGATGTTTTACAGATAAGTAGCTTGAATTACTAATAAAGCTTGGAAGATTCCCTTTTCCTGTTGTGTTTTTTGTTTGGGTTTTTTTTTTTTCCACCTTGACCCCAAATGAATCTTATCTCTGGTTCAAAAAACCTCGTTGTCCCAGGGAAATGTAAATGACACCTCTGTGTGAAAGCTAGTGATTTTGGCTCATGGCCCTAATGTCGTTTCATTGCTTTGTACATCAAAAAAACATCCCCTGACACAGGCATTGGTTTACCTTAACTGGAGTGACTCATCATTTTCCCACAATTAAATTTTTGAGCTCTAATGCAAAGCAGACTTATCTGCTTTGACAGGACAGTACAGAATAAACAGAAAAGACTAAATTTGTATTGGCAGCTACCACTGCGCTGCAGTTATGAGTAATACAGCATAACTAGAAAGGACACCAAGAAATCAAAATAGATTCTAGTTGCTGGAGAACCAAAAAAGAAGAAATAGCTGTTGATCCCCAGTAACTGACTGTTTAGTATTGTATCAGGACACTGGATGGGAGCAGCAGCCATAGATGTTTCCACTCTTTCTCCCCTGTCTATATTATGTTTTTAAATCTTTTTTTCCCATTTTATTTCAAAAAAAAATAAAAATAAGTCACTGTAGGTAATTTCTATGTGTTACATACACTAAGGGGAAAAAAATATCCTTACAGTTTGGACCGCCGCTCAAACACACCAATTTTCTACAGCCTGTGCCCTCACCCAGACCAGCGCTTCCTGCAGCCTCCCGTCCGCACACTTCTCCGCTTCCCAGTAACAAACTGGGATGCTCGGCTCCTGCTGGGGTGTGACCCCCACACAGCTACACTGGCAGAGAAGCTACATGCTCCAGTGGGTGCAGGAGGCCACCCTGGCAGCCCTGCACTCGTTTAAATTCAAATTTAATTTGCACTGGCTACATCCTGAAGGCAATTAAGCGGTGTCACAGATGCTCTCCTGCCATGTGAGGGGGGACATCTGTCACACCTGGAGGCACGTGAGGAGGAGGGTAGTAAATTTGTACCCCCAAAATTGTTTGAATTTTACCTTGGAGATACTTGGCTGTGGAAGGGAAATGATTCATGAACTCAGCATCTTCAAAAAAAGTATTGTCAGCAATCTTTTTCTAAATGAGAAAAGACATGCACTGAATTGAGATGGGTTTAATTCCACTGAGCCCGTGGGCCCAGTGTTTCTGACCGGCTGGCTGGCAGCTGACCAGTCAGTCAAAAGCACTGGGCACGAGGACATACGTGGAATTTGGGAGGATGCTCTTATCACATTGCTCCAAATTTACATGTGCAATTATACATCTGCACATGCAGATCGATAAACAGCATGTACAAATGAACAGAACTCATTTGGCACATACTTAAGCAAATTAGGACATGATTATATACAGTTTAAAATTTGGATTCTAAACCTTTGTACACTTCTGTTGTGATATTTTGTAATTGCTAATTGCAACAATATCTGTGCAGGGTATGTAATTCAACATGACAAGTGTTTTTAGCAGCAGGTGAGTAAGATCAGTTATTGAAACAGCAACATTATTGCCAACATTGAGAAAATTAGATAAAAATGCAAGGTTCAAAAAGCCTCGCTCATATCAGATATAACACATGCTGGAGTAAAGACAGAAAACTGTTAACCTTACATGTCAATAAATAATTTAAATAGATTTCAAGAGAAGAGAATGGCTTGGCATGGCATTGACTCTTCAGCATCATAAACAGAGTAGTAATATCATGCAGCTCGTCTCATATATTTATATTTTTGACTATTAACCTATTGTATACTATGTTTAAATTGGAAAGCCTTAAACATTGGTATACCAGACACAAATTAAAAGCTCACTACCCAGTGCATAAGGAAGCGGTATCGTGCTGTCACAAAAAAGAGCACATGAAATCTGATTTCACTGCTGGATTACATCTAGTCTAACTTCTCATCCTTAAGCAACACTTGGCATCATTTTTTCAAAACTGATGCAAGCCCTCATCTTATACTCTCCATCATATAAGAAAAGTGATATCTGGTAAAGCCCAAAGCATCTTCAGTTGCACTATGGGAGTGCAAGTTTTAACCTTTATGTCAGCACTGGAAGCCTTGGGAACTTGGCCTGAGAGTTGTTAAATGAACCAGACAAGAAATGCCAATAATGTCCAGTGCCATCAGCATGCAAAGAATAGTTCTCTAGAGAAAGGTGAATGGACGTGGCTGTGTGCCAGCATGTTTTTGGACTGCCATGAAGAAGTCTTCACTTTTAATTAATTTTTAAATACCAAGCATCAAGGACGTGATATCCTTAATGAGAAGTGCAGAACCACATCTTCCATTTCTCTTGTCTCCCCACATGAAAGCATTGTTGCTGGAGATAATGCAAGAGCACCTCTGTGTGCATGTGTTTGCACGTAAGATAACATAAAACGAAGTGACCAGGTCAGCATAGGTCCTGCAGGAACTGTAGTTTGAGATTTGCTTCACAGATCACCATAAAGCAATCAGACAATTTTAGGCTTTCACAGGCCATGTGCATTCTGGAACCGAATCTACGATCAAAACTAGGAGCAACACAGACTTTTATGTTAGACTGCAAGTTCTGCTTCTCCTTGTGGCACCTTTGCTATTAAAAGCAAGGATATAACAAAGCGTAAGTGAACAGGATTAATGTAAGTGGTCTTTGTTACCTAAGTTTTACATAATGCTGGATCCTTAAGACCTATTATCCTTCAGCCCTCAAAGACAGTGACTGTGTCAGTTTGCTCCTCATAAATAAACCCCTGATAAACTGACCATCACCTTGGAACAGAAGGAGTTTTTAACAGATTACAGCCCTTTTGATCTGTTTGCCCTCTGTCATGCTGAAACACCTGTATAATTTTGGCTGGGGTCTGCAAGGAGTATTTCACAGCTCATAGCTCATGCGTTGTTTCTTAACCCCCTGCCCTGTTTACCAGAAGTAGTTTTATCTGAATTTTTTGGTGCTGACTCCCTACTTATTTCCTAGCAATCATTTAATAAATAGAACTCCCATATACACATATATGTGTGCAGTAAATATAGTCATACAGCAAACATTCATGCCCAAAATCAGTGACATGCAGCATTCATAAACTGATGGCCCAGTCCCCTGTCCTTCATACTTTTGTTTTCACTTTAAGATTCTTTCTTAATAAGGAATAATGAACATCAACACCCAGTTATTCAGTAAACCAAAGCATATAAGCAATTAAATTAAATTAAATTAGCACAGCCAAGCAAACAAAGAAGTAGTCATTCAACTCCTCTATTTAGGCTGCAGCCATAATGATAGACTGAAGAATAACAATACATTCCAGTAAAGACAATTAGTATTAAATTTTTCTTTTTTTAAAAGTCTTAAACACTAAGTAAATATTAATTTTTGTCACAAAAGATTCCCTTTAAATATTCTCTCCCTCTCACTTCAGAATGTGACAAATCCCAGACAGAATTGGTCTTTTATAAGCTTCATGTTACTGGAGTAGGTTCAGCATTATCTTCTCCGTGCAGTTTTAGCTCATAATCTCCTGGGAGTCTCCACCACTTTCCTAGAATGTACTAAAACACAGGATGGCCAGTCCAGAACAGTAAAGGATGAAGGCTTTAGAGAATAGTCTTGGGTCAAGAATTATTATTGCTAGAGGCCTCCAAAATCTAGTTATGGGTTTCAGCAAACCCTGTGGGCTCTTATGATAATGCTTTTCTACAGTATTATTGTTATATGGCATTAAATCAGTCAGATTCATGAGCAACAAGAGGTCAATGTCTGATTGAAATTCATAAGGTCAAGAAGGAAACTAAAAATCAATTTATAAGATATGAAGATTTAGGTTCAAACTATATCCATGAGCAATAAAATTTCCCATCCATAAATGTAAGAAATCAGTTATTAAACTTGAGGGGGGGAAGAAGACTTATTAAGTTTTACACACACATAAGGCAGCTAACACATAATTTTATCAGACATTACTGAAATCCTATGTGTAATATAAGAGATGATGGGCTAAAATGCTAAATGGTTTAGCACTAAATTATTAAGTGATGTATCCCTAAGGTATTAAAAAGATAAGAAATGCAGAGCAGGTGTCTTTCCCACCAACTCTTGATTACTAGTTTAAGCTTTTCCCCACGTGAGTTTTTCCCCACTTGAGGTTTTTGCCATATGAATTTTTCCATGGGAGTTATTCCCACATAAATTCTTTCCCACACAAATTTTCCCCCACGAGAATTTCCCCCCCCCAGGTTTATCCCCACAAGAGGTTATCTCCCCAAGTTTTTTACCCTAAGAGAGTTTTTCCTCCACGTGAGCCCTTCCCCACGTGAGTTTTTCCCAACGTGAGTTTCGCCCATGTGAATTTCTACCCACAGGAGATTTGTTTCCCAGATGCCAGCAAAATGACTTCCAACACATCTTTATGTTAAAATTAATATGCCTCAAATCAATTTACCAGCGAACAGGCAGCTGATCCACCTGATTCCTCCTGATTCCTCCCAGTCTGCCTGCTCTATGTAGCTGATTAGATCAACTCCCTGTTGCTGCATCAGTAGATTCCCTTCAACTTGGGGTTATACCTTTAAGTCTTTTTTGTAATTAATTTTTTTTGAAAAGGTGAACTGTGACTTCAAGGCCCAAAACTCAGGGATAGTTAATACCTTTCAGGAGTAGACTTAGCGAAGTTATCTTTGTGACCCTAAACAGAGCTTAAGCATCATGAGAGTTAAATGAAGGAACCAGAGGTGAGGCAGGAATGGCTTTGGACAGGACATACCGATCTGGTGACACCAGATGTCATTCCTGAAGATGTTCCTACCCAGGGAGCACATGTCAAAGGGAATTGACTTCTTGTGGAGGAGGGTGTGGAAGGATCCCAGGAAAAAGCGATGAACTTCTCAAAGCTTCTAGGGATCTGGCCTTGCTGCTTTCATTTGGCTCATTTCTTGCAGAGTGCATTGGAACAGGAACGTCTTTTCATCGATTCCTCGTCCTGTTGCCACAGATGCTGTAGGTATGAATTTAATACACCCCACTGAACGCACGCTGTAAGCAGGTGAAATAGGAATTTAAATCCCATATCCCAGTTGTTGAATTACTTCATGCAGCATACAAAGCATGTAAGTAGTAATGAATTGAGCACTACAGCTAGTTAAAAGACTTTCAGTGTTTTTGTTTTAACTGAAAGTTTCTTTGTTTGTATACCTTTCATTTCTATCTGCATTCCTGAAAATACAGTTCATCTTAAATTGCTAGTTGGGATTTTTTCTCCTCACTCACAATCCCACAGATTTAGCTATTTTATCGGCTCCCTTACTATTTTTTTTGTGTGTAAGCTTTGTCCTTTTTGCTTCAACTAGTATCATGAGTACGATGATTTCAAACTCATGCATGCAGCTGGTTTGAAAATTCTCGTCTATTGTTCTGTACTATTGTTATGTATTTTCCACAGATTGTTAATTCTTAAGTATAGAAAGTTAATTTCCAAACAATATAATTTCTTCTGATGTGGAGAAAAGATAATAGCTAGCAAAATGTCATGCAAATTCAGCTTTTGATTTGCCTGAGAAGAACGTCTTCTTTCTATACGTTTGCTCTTATCATTTAATATAGCATAGTTTTCAACTTAAAAATACTCTTCTTTGGGATTTTGTCCAAAATTTGTATTAATTTTTCCTTTCAAAATAATTTTGCTAAATTGAGGATTTTTTACTCTAAAAACAAAGATTTTTTTTAAAAGGAACTGTGAGATGATCTCACATCTTAAAAATATTAAGATACATATTTTTAAGCTCATTTGTGTGGCCAAATGACTGAGGAAGTCTAGCACATGAATGAAAGGCTGAACCATAAAACTGCACTTTAGAGACAAAATAGCCTTAGTACCATTTTTGCTGTATGAAAGTCTCATGTCAGAATGACTGAAAGCTTCTACTTGACAAAGTGTTCATATGCATATACAATGTATAAATAAATAAACCCCCACATGTGAAGTGTTAGCTTCCTGTAGAATAGAATGGAACTCCAATGTATTGGAGTTAGTTTGATACTTATAACCAAGTAAATAATGTAGGTGGAATAACAACTAACACATTGAGAATGAGAATTATAGCAAGCACTCTCACCTATTCTGAAATGAAGATGCATTTTTATTAAAATTACAGATTAATGGAGATTCATCTAAGCCAAAAAGTAAAAAAATGTACTACTGCAGAAACTTACGGTTACTGGAAGTCTGGCCAGTGCATTTCAGAAGAACTCTTTTTTCATTTGCTGTTAATTTTGTGGTGGTCCCACCTTCTTATTGTCTCTCTCGCTTTGATGCAGAAGACAAGCAGAGCATGGGGATGCCCTCTGCAATGTTGACAGTCCCTCCTGGGTAGATGTTTGGGTTCAGAGGTGAGGGTGCTTGCTGAGAGAGTGGTGCTCAAAATTAATCACAGAATCAGAGAATGGCTTAGGTTGGAAGGGACCTTAGAGATCCTCTAATCCAACTCTCCTGCCATGGGCAGGGACACCGCTCAGCTAGCCTAGGTTGCTTAAGGCCACCCTGGCCTTGAAACATCTCCAGGGAGGGGGCATCTACAACTTCTCTGGGCAATTTATTCCAGAGTTTTGCCACCCTTGTACTGAAGAATTTCTCCCTAAGATCCAAAATAAACCTTTTCTCCTTCAATTTAAATCCATTTCCCCTTCTCCTATCATTAGACATTCTTGTAAAAAGCCCCTCTCCAGCCTTCCTTGGATTGAAGCACGTTGAGTTTCACAGGAAGACCTAAGCTGATCATTTCATCAGGGACTACAAAAGTTTCTGCCAAAATGAAGACTTTGCCTTCATTTTGATGGATTTCAAAATATGTCCAGGTAGAGGTCCAAAAGAAATCCAGGATTCCTCTTTCTGATTTTGATACTTCTCATATTCATGCAGTGGTCCCACTCCAAGTATAATGTGAGTCAGACCAACAAAATTTGCCTATAAGCTTTGGAACAAGGCGAATTAAACCCAGAAATGTACTATATATATTTTTTTCCCCTCCTTATAATATTTTGGTTTTTATTAGCATTTTCAAGTTGGAGACTAGCCTTTAGATTTCCAAGCTCTTCTCTCTGACTGGGAATGCTAATAATTACTTCTGAAAGATAAAAATATGAAACTCTTGGCTAATAACATGGCTGTAGGGATTTAATGAATTCCTGCGGGACTACCCAAATTGCAAGAGCAGCCAGCATTACATCACCTGATGGGGATACAAGATGTGTTTGGAATAATCATGTAAAATTAAGGCAAATGATAATTTTAATAGTTTCCCCTTTATTTTTCTGTACATAAGCAAACTGCCATTGCTTGGGATTTGTAAATGTAATAAGCCACCAAAAAAAATCAGGTTTTACAATGAAAAAGAACTTTCTTATGCCTGTTTACAATGATTTTCCAGTAAAATTACTTAAAAATGTTATGACTGTTATATTAGCAATGTTTTAATATTGTAAAATTTAAAATTATATTCCAAAAATTATAAATTATCTATTATGTAAAATAATATATTCTATGGCTAGCAGGTTACCTAAACACTACTGTAAAAGTGAAATAAGGATCTATTAATGCAATAAACCTACTTAATAAAAGTTGCTTTCATATTCAAAACCAAAATATTAAAGCATGCTCCATATCTGAAAGTCAAAAGTGAAAGAATAAATTAACTAAGGTTAAGAACCTTGTAGCAGCTGACTAACAAAGCTCTAGGGCATTATAAAATTTCATGCTCTTGTAATAAAAAGGATAAAGAATTGGCTAGAAGACCAGTAAAAGTTAAAATAAATGAACATAAAGTAGATGAAAAAGCTTGACACGACTGAGACCACAAATGTGTAAAGACCAAAGACACAGTTTTAAGCCATTAGAGGACTGAATTAAATGCAAAATGAATCCTAGTAGTAAATTAATAGAAAATTACAAAGGTAAATGAGCTCTGTTTCACATTTACAGAAAACTTTTTATATGTTTTTCATATAATTTTTCCCCAGTCCTTGAAAACATGGAAGTGTGATGAGTTAAATTCTGGCACATGCCCAAAAGAGAAACAATGCTTAATATTTCTGCAGATAGAAAATTCACATTTTGTAGAACAGACAAAAGTGTGATCACACAAGACATTTTCCACTTAAGGCAGAAGCAATTTACCATTTACATCTTTATAAAAAAATAATATTATAGTGTATTAAAGAAATGTTTTACCTCTAAGTTCAGTCCCACCTTCATTTATGTAAACTTCAAATGTGATAATGAAGAAAGATCAATTTTTTTAACCTTGTTTTGTTATTATTTCTTAATCGCTGGATAAGACTGTGAAGGAAAGATGTTAAGAAAAAAAAAGGTAGAGGAATTGGAAGGCACAGAAGAGCTTCTTATAACCTACAGCAAAGAAACAGTATTTTCCTCACAATCTGATAAGTAGGCAGAATTGGTGTTGTTTGCAAGATCAAATACAGTTAAAACAAGGAAGTAAACACACCTCTGGTATTGATACATTCTTTGTTCACCAGGGTAAGAAGTGTTTGTCTCTCTGACCATTTTTGTGTTTGGAAAACTTGTCAGTGATGTGCAAACTGGCAAACATTTGCCTAGTGTCTGTGCTGCAGGTGGTTATGAATCCACTCTGGCTCCCAGGTTAAAAACAAGAGAAGGGGAAAATAAACCCAAGAAAACACCTTCTGACCTGAAAGCATCAGTGCTTCGAATGCCCAAGTGGCCAGAGATGGTTTCAGAGGTCGAGCTGGATCCCTTTGATCGGGTTACAGTGCCTAGAAACCTTCATGCTCTGTATTCCAGTGGGGTACTGCCTTTAGAAGGCAAGGTCCTATGCTGAAATAGCTTCTGGTTTGATCTCCGCAATCCAATGTGATAAGAGTGCAATTAATCATTGCAGGTGTAATCCATCCCTCTGCAAATATCTATTAAAAGACTTTCTATGTAAACTGAGCCTCACTTTGTGTTTTGAAAAGTTTCAAGTGACAGAGGACCAAATTACCTCCATCACACTAAGTGATAGCCAGATGTAAGACACTGTTTATTGTCTTAAAAATACATTCTCCACCATGCTCCTCAAAATAAGCAAACTGCAAGTGTTTTTCTAAAATCAGGAACATGCTACTTTATGTCGACAACATGAGTGACTGGAAATAAAAGATTTATGTGTGGTGTCTGTCTGCTTCTTGACGAGCATAAATACAGAGGCTTTTAGGGCTCTCAGTAAAACTCTGAACTTTGGTTTCAGCTGCGCTGAGAGACCGTCTTCCTCCAATTTGTATTTTCTGCATTTTTGTTTTGGCCTGCAGTGCTCTTTCTGGGTGTTTTACACCCACAGGCTGCTCCACAGTAAGGATCTCGATGTTCAAATCTTAGCGCAACTCCAGATTTCACCTTATTGTCATCTCCACAATAAACTACAGTTTTGTTTTTGAAGAAAAACCCTAAAATCTCTAATGAGCAAATCTGAAGCGTCCACCATAAGAATGTGTGGTTTGCTGGAGTAGTAGTAGATTAGGAGTCCTGCGGCACATTGCTCAATGTGCTGTAGCTGAAAGTAACCATTATTTAATCACTGATTTACCTACAGGGATGACAGCATGACAGCAAGACCCTCCTCAGTCTGCTTCATTACTTTTCTCCTTTATAGGGCTGTAAAAGAGCTTTCTCGAGCGTACAAGAAAGCACATCCCAATGGGAAGGCTGGTTCAGCCGCGTCTGTGGATGGTTGGATGGACACCACGAGGAGTGTTAACAGAGCAGTATCGAGCTCTGAAACACAGCGATGTGCTCCAGGGCAGGGATTCCTTCAGAGATCTGGCAGTACAGGTCAAGAGTAGGAATTCTTGTAGCCACCAGATTTAAAATGATGCACCCTGAGTGGCTTTTATGACAGCTACACAAATATATGCCTGAGGATTTAATTATTTTGCCAGTTTTAGCCAGATTCACGGAGGCAGAAAACCTACAGTAACTTCTGGGTGGAAAACTTTAATAAGTTTAACAGGAGTAAATTAAACTTGTTTGAAATTAAGAAGCTGCTGAAATTCAACAGCGTTAGTGATAATGGACTCCTACACAGGTTTTCGAATTTTTTGCCAGAGTACCATCACTTCTCTTCATTAACAAACTGTCCTGTTCCTTTTTCTAGACCAGTGCTAGCACATCAATCTGACCATTTCTAATGAGATATAGGATAATACTGCATGGACCAGACTTGCTTGTCAGCCACTGCCTGATGGGTTTAAAGTAAGAAACGATCCTTCATTAATTAACCTTCACTTTCTATGTAGATTCACTCATTGAGATGCAGGTAATTAAACCAAGGTCATTTCAAGGACTGACAGAGGAAAAACAGCAATGCAAAGGTGGTGTGGTTGTTTTGATAGAGGGCTTTCACACAATTGTTTCAGTGTAATAGTTACATGCACAAAGGTGGCCTTTTGGGAAAAAAAAGAAAAGCACCCTCTTTTTTAATGTGCCACCCCAAGGCTAAATAGCTTTTGGGCCTGACTTTATAGACTTTGCATGGCGTTCAGTAAAGTCTAGACAATTCAAGACAAAAATATAGTAATATATGGAACAAAGGTGGGCATGAACTTACTGGGAGGGCTTGACAGTGACTGAAATAGCCCTGCAAGAAAGACTCTCAATCCTCCATCTCATTTTAAAGTAGTGTTCACTAATTGAAAAAGCACTACTTCAGTTAGGAAACTTTACGTAGAAAACAGAAGTGTAATTTGTCTTAGGGTTCAGATCCATTTCACTGACTTTTAACTCTTACAAGCGCAATGATGCAAACCTTCTGAGAGCTGGGCAGTGCAAGCAGCCACTTGCTCGTTCACAAGACTCCAATTATGAAACCACTCTAGCTTGGGGATATAATAGTATTTTTTGCAGCTCCTCCAAATTAGCTCTTACACCAGTCCAAGACATGTGAAGTTCCAAACTTTGATCACTCTTGAGAGTGAAATGAATATATTGAACCAGCAAATAGCCTTTAGCTCTTTCCAAGTGGTTCCCTTATAATTTGAGTGTTAGATTAAAGTTGTATGTTATAGATTTTAATAACTATCTTCCATTTGGTTTGCTGAGTACCACTTGCTGTGGATTATATGACCTACTCACCAGCATGTCCCATTATGAGCACTTAACCTTGAAAGTTGTAAAGACAGAACATTTAATCTGTTAAACACAGTCAGAATCAGAAGGTTATATAATTACAGGTAATTTGGCTTAGCAGTTCTAATACTTTCGAATTAAAATAAATTGTACTGAAAATTGTCTTCGCATGAAATGGAAAAGAAGTGATCAATATTGAAAAAAATTGAGTATTGGAGAATACAAATATTTGTTGAAATACATACATAAATTTGTTTCAATTAAGGCCTTCACTAACCAGCAGTGTAGTAAACTTCTATAAGCATGGGTATGCAAAGAACAAAATTTAGTGTTAACAGTTATGCAGGAATACTAGGAATAGACAAGAAATGAATTTGAAATTCTTTTCCCACAAATTTTTCGGATAGGTATACATTATAGTAGAGTCACTCATACAGATATTTATCCACACATCAATAACACTTGTATTTTGATGTCTGAGTGAGAAACAGGTATAAAAAAGTGAAGTGTTTTCAGGAAAACACTATATCCGTATGGAAATTCTACAGCTAGGCAAACAGTAATTTTTTTTCATTATAAAATTAAAAATCAGTGAAAATGAAAACTTACAAAAAATAGGACATAATTCACTATAGAAGAGACCAGGTAACACATAAAAGATAATAACGATGTTTAGAGTTCTGTTAGAAAACATTCAATTTTTATGATGATGCAGATTGCAGAAGATTTATTCATTCAAATTTTAAGAAAATTGATGTTTCAATTCTGTGCTATTTTACCATTCACAGGTGTTTCTGTACCTTTAAAACAACTGTCTTGAGAAAGTAAACGATTCAGGTGTAATATTATTGTAAATCACCCTAGAATCAGATTTAAGAAGATGATCAATCCTTGTAACTTGGTGTTTTATAATCTATAAATACTTGAGAAAAGTTTTAAAATGGAGATAGAGTTTTTAAAATGGAGATAGAAAGTAAGACCGTAAATTAGAAACTAAAATCTGAGTGTCCGATAATCTCAGCCTAAATGTTAATTTTCTACAAGGAACTAACAACATGCACTAAAAATGATGAAGACACCCTGAGGCTGGAGTGACCTCTGTCACTCTTGAACATGCTTGACCTACAACGTCGGTTAAGACAGCGGCATGAGATGATTTCCGTGGAATTTCCATTTTAGACCTCCAAACTAAACCATTGCTTTTTAAGTGAGTTTGGTAAGAAAAAACCATGCAGCTGCATTTCAGATCCACACAGTTATTTGCTCTCCAGCACACGATGGGCACCAGCTCAGTGACACCTACTTGTACGCGCACGAGCCTTGCACAGTTGTGAAATAGCCGTGTGCCACTTCGACCGGCACTTGGCATGCACGTTTCATGTGAATTACAGGAGCTGTAAAAATGAGCAATTAGAACTGCATTTCATTTGGAAATCTGAATTTTCAGCACCACCAACATTTTTTTCCTAGGAAGGCAACACTGTCAAAATGTTTTGTTTATACAATGCTCTAAAAGGAAAAAAAATTGCCAAACAAACTAAAAATATGAATTCAGCTGAACCTGAATGGAGCTCCAATTACACCCATTTTTTTCTAAGGTTTTGCAAAAGTGTCTGAGCTTAATTAGGTTAAGCTATTTCAAAGCATGCCCAGTTGTTGTAATTTGTTTATGATACAGAGTTGCTCTTTGATCATGAATGTTCATTTTTATAGAAACCCTGTTATCAGTCTCAGGATAAGAAATGAAATGAACAGTGTCTGTGGGTAGAAAATTTAGGAAAGTTTAAGAATGTAAGAAAATAGCTGTCTTATTAATAAAAGAAAGACATGACTTAATTTAGCATGTGATGGCAGTAGGGTAATCAAGTTATTTCTTAAGAAAGAAAAGGAAAGGAAAGTGTGTTCACTTACACATCCTGCCTAAGATACGGTAGTCGTTGGAGTATCTTTAATATCTGAGTTTGAACTTTGCCTGTTCTCAGGTAAAGTATCTATAAAATATCCACTGTTAATTTCTATCCTTTAAAATCCTTCCATTTATTGTCATTGAAAAAGAAAACAAAGCACTCTCCATGCTTGAAATTGCTGTTTGATCCTGATATTTTTAAGAGATTTTACCAGAAAGGTGAAAAAAAGTATAATGTACTATAAGTGTCCCTAAGAAAATCCTCTGGATGCTCCTTTTTTAGAGAATGAACCTTAACTGTTGTTGGAATTGGATAATAAGAACACTCTCAGACCATCCTTATTTAAAAGCATGAATCTAGGTTAGGGGCTGTAGGCTGGCTTTTTCAGCTTCTCTCCTTTTTTTCTTTTTGTTTTTGTTTAAATCTTTTACGTGGTAAGATGGGTGCATTAGCTGCACAGTTTTCTAGCTGAAGATCATCCAAAATACATGAATACATCTTGGCCTTTGGGAAGGGCTGTATTCACAGAGCATTTAAATGAGTTTTTTCAGATATTGCATGAAGATATTTTTGCACTCATAGGGGAATAATACAGCTCTGTCTAAGGTTCCCCATACCAGCAAAGCTATCTCTCCCCGGAACATGCTACAGAATCGGTAAGTGCTTCATATGCAAAAATTGAGAGTTTTAAGACTATTTTAAAACCGTGTTCAGCTTTTTTTTTTAAATGTAATTAATAGCATGAGTTGCCTGTATACATCCTGGCACATCCAAGGATGCTATGATTGGTCATCTGCCTGCAATCTCACCTGATTTATGCACATAGTCTATGATGCAAATTAGACATGCAATATTTGTACACTTTCTAAAATGTAGGTCTTAATGACTCACCTTCCAAAACAAACTTAATGATGTTGAAGAGCAACATGCAAATATTTGCTCTTTGCCAATGACATCTTCAAGAAGCAGCCAAAAACCCTGTATGATTAGTAAGGCAAATCAACTTATCCATAGTAAACAACTAAGTCAATGAGCTCAGTCTCTTCTCCTGTTCACAATTAATTTTGTATTACTTTCACATTTTTCAAATGTATTCACTATCCAACATCTATTTTGAGTTATGGCCAGATTTATGAAGGTACTTTGTCAGCAAAAGCTGGACACATGCTAAGTTTTGTCTGTATCTGGTTCTAATTTTTGGTATTTATGGTGGACACTGACTTCTTTTGTTAGTGGTCTCTGCACTTTTGGACACTGAGATGGGTTACTTAGACTGAGTAGATTCAAATCACCTGGTATTGTTTTTGCTCCAATTAGACATCATTTAGTTACTAGATCCATATTTAAAATCTGCTTTCCATAAATGTTATGCAACATTCCCTTAAAAATTGCAGCTTCAGTTAACATTTCTGCCCATAAATCAGTCAGTGGAATATTCAGAGAAAGCAAATACGAAAGGGGTGTGAACACAGCTGAAGGCTATTCGATGTTTTAGTCAAGGGAGTTTTCATGGAAAATATTTTGAGGTATTTGCTTAGTTCTAATCATTACCATGGGATGCCTTGGAAATCCAATAGTAACAGAAGTGCCAAAACTTGAAAGCAATTAAGTATATTTGAAGAAAGAAATTTTCATTTTATGTTTGTGTTGAAATTTTGGTGCAGGAAGGAGGCAGCCCAGCTGAGCCAAATTCCACAATTCTCTCAGCCTTCAGCAGTTTGGAAGGCCATAGATCTAAACTAAGCTCTGTGAGACCCTCTGTAACTACATGGAGATTTTGTTTTCTTTCACTATTTTTGCCAGGAACTTGGCTATTGCTGAACTCTGAGCAGAGGCCCGTTGTTAACATGTCCTGTGAAGTACTGCAAGCAACAGAAGTGTGTTGGGATAGAGGTCTTGGTGGAAAAGCACCATGTTTTAGTTTTGTCCACATTCAGGAGAGCTGTGTAATGGAGGAGAATCTGAACTGGTGCTGAAGTAGCTCAAATACCAAGAACAAAATAGCCAATAAATTTATTGCGGATTAATTAGCCCAAGCAGAGTGTCTCCTCCACTGGAGATTAGGCACCTCCAGAGGACAGAGGTTTTGCAAGCTGCTGGTAACTAAAAGGTACTGAACCAATGTAGCCCTTGTCTTCTATTTTAATGGGAGTGAAGGAAGCCAGTCAGATTGGAGATGCACTCAATAATGTGATGCACGGCACCTTCAACAGACTACTGAAAAGTTTCCGTGGTGCTAGGGCTTCAGCATGCCTTCTTTTATTGTGAATTAGCAGCCAGAGATGCTGCATGTGCTGAAATGAGAAGGATTTGCATGCTTGTAAGAGTTCAGAATCAAGCTATAGCTGAGCATTAGCACTCCTCGTACTTTACATTCAAAGGGTTCTTTGTCTGAGATGCATATTTAGAGAGATACCAACAGTGAGGATTCACGGAAATTCAGTGCCCTCTTCCTCTCCCCTGATAAAGCACACGATAAAAGACAGTTGCATCTGAAACATATTTGGTTGAATTTTGGAAGGCCAAAATACGAAAGTATTTCATAAATTAGGATGGATGGATGAACTCTTGCAGCAGAAAAGAATGCCCAAGCATCATACAGTCTTTTTTTCTCTCTCTTCAGGATTCAGCACTTAGCAGCTATTCAATTACCGTTTCAAGATAAAGCATGAATGCAACAGCTACTTTACACTATGCTTCATATTTTACTTTCTCATGAATATAGAATTGTATTGCTGATCACACAAGCATCACACATCTAAGTCCTAATATCCGCAGCCTCACAAAAACCTGATGCCACAAAAGAGGATTCTTTTTTATTGTATTACAATTGTCTGAATACTCAGCGAACTGTAGAACCTCCTAGCTTCTAGAGACCTTCATTAAATAAAAAACAAAACCAAAACCAGGAGGCAATTATATGCTATACATTTTGGAGCTCATTTATGGGGTACAAGAAGATCTTGGAAGATTTTGTTAAATATGATCAGCTAAATCATGCAAACCTAACTGCAGACCACAGATCCATGGGTTCTTAGAGCCCATCAACACAGTAGACAAGCAACATTTGTTAACTGTTCTGACATCTTCCTTTGGCTTTATAAGTCACAATTTATGCTCACAGTGTTTTTTGCAAATATGAACTGCAATGTTTGTTTATAAACATTGTTTATAAACAGTCTAGCATGCTTTGTTTCTTGGGGATTGGTAGGCTCTGGCCATAGGTATTGAATTAGAAAATCCTCCTCATTCCTGGGCTTGCTCAGAGTCCTTCAATATAAGCAGAAGCAAAAACCTCAGTGCTTGTCAAGTGCCTATCAGCCTTCATCATAACCAGCTTCCTAACACAGCCAACATTTCTATGAGTATTAATAGCAGTTGCTCAGTGGTGTCTGATGAAGCAGAAAACCATCCTGCACAAGCAGGACAAGGATTCCTTGCAGCTGTGTGGGCAGCTGGATGGGATGGGTTTTGGAGGCTGAAAGACTGGCTTGCTTGGTGGTGTCTGCTCCAGCTGAGGAGATAAGAGATGTCATCAGCAGGGACAGGGTTTGTGCAAGAAGTCCTTGTCCATCACTGCCTGCACTGCAGCTGTTAGTTGAGGAGGAGATGGTACAGTTTCTTTAATAATTCTCCTGTTCCTCTGCAACAGTGGTTCCAGTAGTGCTCAAACACTCAGACTTGGATGTGACATGAAAAACACACCATTGTTTCCTTTAGGAGTGGGACTTTCTCTAGCACTGTCATGGGGGTGTTCATGAGACATGCCCTCCAGGCCCTATCCTGGTTATTATTTAAAAAAATAACAATGGATAACAAAGGATGACTGTCATGTATAAATAACAGACAGTAACATAGAACACGATACACGAGCAGAAAATATGAAATCATCATAAAAGCTACATCATATTTCTCAATATACACTGCTTGGTCCCAATTCTGTAATCAGTTGCAGGGTACAATGACTTTACACATTGTAATTGAGGGCATAATTGAACCAATTTTCTGTAATCTTCTATACATTCCCAAAACAAATCCTGAGCTACCCCAGAAAAGCATTAACATTAAATGTCTCTAGGCTCCACTTTTGTCATAGATCTTTTCATTCCAATGTTTAGTTTATAGTGGTGTCATTAGGAAATATTAGAAATGTTAACATTTTAACATAATGAGATATATGCAACTTTTTTTTCTTCCTATATTAACTTTCTTGAAGTTATAAGAACCTGAAATTTTGTAAAAAGCAAGCAAAAAAAAAAAAAGAAAAAGGAAAAAGAGAAAGAAATTAAAAGAGGAAAAGTACATCCTGATACTCAAAATAGTAGGTGCTGAGCTGCTGAACTCCTGGATAAACTTTGATATTCCTGATGTATGAATTAGGAATGAATCTCCTATGCATTGGTCCAGGGAAGAAGGAAAGCACATTTTTTTTTCTCATTCTAAATACTCATTTTTGATATTTAGATGCTGAAGTCAACAAGGTGCTTCAGCACATGCCTGAATCATGGCCCAGTCAGCTCACTTGGTGACATAAAATAATGTTTGATAATTTGTACAATGCTTGAAAGAAAGCTAGTGATTTGTTATCCGTAAATCCAATGAACTTTTGACATATCCTGTTGCCTGGGTGAGGCAAGACATCCATTCAGTTACTAACGGGGGAAAGTCGAGGCACGATATGATTTGTTTTACTGATGTAAATGCCATGCAGAGCTATATTTTGTGAATGGATGATAGATCTAATGAAAGCGTTATCCCTTAGCGATAATGCTGAAGTATAATGAAATGAAACATTTTGAGGTATTTAGCTACTCAAAACCAGAGGTAGAGGCTAATAAAAAACGTTTTAGGCAACTACTGGCACAGTTACGCACTAATATTTTAAAAACCTGGTTGGTCAACTAATTCTCTATGAATATTGCAGAAATTGATCCTTTTTTTCCTGCCAACTCTAAATAAAATGGCACATTCTGAAAATGCTGAATCATGCAAGATTCAAGTAAGCAAACCTCTGGATTTTTTTGTTAAAGTTTTTTTTTCCTATGAGAAAATTCAAATTGTAGAATTCTAACTAAATGCAGAAGTCTGGCAATTTCAGTGAGGAATTAGTTGGGAAAGTTTTTTAGGTCAGCCTGGGATTTTGGATAAGGGAGGAATGAGTAACACTGCCTCTGAGTAGCTAATGCCCTTGTGACTGTGGGATGTTAAGAGAGCAAACTCAGCCTTATATATCTTATTTAATCAAAGAATATATAACTTTGTCAGAGCTGGCTTTGACTTTCAAGTAGAAATAAACCACTTCTATTAGTGGGAATTATGAGATACTCTTATTACAGCAAAACATATAAGTTTTTTGCCATTCTGGATTCACAGCTGAAGAAAGAGAACAAAAGAAAAATAATGTAATAAAGAGAAGCAGGAGAAAAAAGCAAAAAACCCCTACAATATTTGTGGGTAAATTCTCTTTTTACTTTTAGTACAATGCATGCCTAATCTCAATTTGGCAACTCTTTTCCATAGAGCAGGCTGTAACTGAGAGGAAGCAGTGGAATCACAAGTTCGAGGGGATTGAAATACTGGGTGCTGTGATATTTTGCCACTGGGCACTCGAGGCATTTTTGTTAGATAACATTATTCAGAAACTAAACAACACTCTGCGTGGGCCAGGCCCATACATGGGAGCTGGGAATGGGCACACACTGACATTCCTGGCTGTAAGGCAACTTCCATTTTATACCCAGCCTCTGATATTCAGGAAAAACAACAGCAGCCTAGGCCAAGCTTGAATATAGCTAATACATCATATACACTTGAATGCAGCTAATATACGAATACAAACCCAAACTAGTGCATAACTAAACTGCATGGAAGAAAGTAGAATTGTTCCTTTGGTCAGCAGCACCTGCATCCACCAAAAAGGCACTAAACATTAACTATCATCATGGCCATACTGAGGATACCTAATGGAAAACATCTGGAAGAGGAGCATGACCTAATGAAGGGGTGGGAATCACTCCCCTTTGATCCAGTTTCAAGCAAACCTTCCAATAAATGTGAGCCTGTCTCTGCACACTCACAGTCCAGCTCTCATAGCCCCTCCTTGGAGAGCTGTTTCTGATGCACCTTACAAAGAGACGTTTACAAGACACCTGAACCGAAGGGCATTACGTTCCTCTTACAGAGTGTGCAATCCCATGATCTCACAGCCAAGGGCATCCATCAATATTTGGGATCTCATCCCCTGCATGTGTACACCCAGCTGTCGGAATAAGATATGTATAAACACCATCATTTTTAGAGATTCAAGGAGATATGTAGATGGTCTAAAGTCTGCTTTCTATCTGACTCCAGAACTGGCATTACTGAAATAATCCTTGAGATGACCCCAGTTGTCAAAAATCAAATAGGACTTGTAAAATGCTTTAGGATCATTCTAGAGGAAAGGTGCTGTAGAAATATAAGGTATTATTATTATTACTATAATAAGACAAGCTCTCCACGTCCCTTGGTGATAATGCAGCTCACTGGTAGGGATAAACTATGAAGCCAACACAAACCAGATTATTGCCTCATAAAATGGGACACCTGCCCTATTATCCCTTAAATAATAAGTACATAAAACAAATTTGACTGTAATAATAAAACATAATGGTGAAATATTTATGGGTAATTTTTCAATGCAGCAGGCAAGGATTAAGCCATGCAATTTCTGTTGGCTTTTACAAGAGTTGCACTGTTAAATCCTCCCCATGAGGTCCAACAGAAACCGACCTATAATGTGTCTGTAAGTCTGCATAGTGCATGGTAAAATTAGACGATTTAAAAATATGATGAACAGATTCCACCCTTGCACTCAACTTCCAGTACACAGAAAGGTAAGATGGACTTTAAATAATCCAGCCAGGCACATGCTTAATAATAAGGAAAACATTCTAGTCAGGTCCATACTTGAAGGTGCACGCAAACAATGCAGCTGTGCAGGTATTAACACGTGCAAATGGTTAATTAAGCCAACTTACGAGCTCGCTTGCTGGGACTATATTCAATCACAGCAGTGGCTAAAGAAACACACTGAAACGTACAAATGCAAACTAGACTTAGATCTCAGTTTGCAGATAAACAGTAGTGAGTCTTTAATATAAACAATACCGAATCCTTAATATGACAAACTAACAAATAATATGAAGAGTTACTTAAGGGATATCATCAGCTTACATTTCTTTCACTTCAGAATTTCTCACTTACCTCTCATCTTTTCTAAATTCTTGTAACTGAAAAAGCCACAGGGAGAAAAAAAATCACATTTTCTGATTGTTCATTTGGCACAGCACTGCAGATAAACAGGTTTCATAATTTCTTTCATACAGTTATTTCCATATTCATTTCCCTACTCTTCTGTGGGTTTACTTCTGATACAGCAACAAAGAGAAAAAATAATTTTTAAATAAGGAAGTGTAGTTCAAAGTAAGAAAATTTGTTAAAGGCATCTGAGGCAGCAGAACCTCTAACCTGTGAGTACTTTCAATATACTTTAGATTTTAAGTTGTCAGGGTCACATTCTCAGTTTTTGAAAAGCACTCACGTCTGGCTCCTGAGACAGAGTCTGATTTAGTCTTTTATAGGCGCATAGTACATGCTCTAACTAACCCAACTTAATTTTTGAGAGCAGTCCCAATGTCTAATAGCCATGATGCAATATTTAGCAGATTATATTACTTATTATTTTATAAGACACCAGATAAAAATAGACTATCTGAACTGCACCTTTCTTTAGCACTGTCTTCCAAATAATGGGATTATTTTGATTTGACTTTTTTAAAAGCAAGATAGGGTTATTTAACGTCTGGCTCCTTTCTGGTTTCATATCACTGGCACTTTTCCAGGCAAAAGGAAACACCCAATGTTTTCCATATATGTTCCTAGCCACTGGTGCAGTGCAGCCTTGGCCATGCAGGTGAGCCGTACGCTCACAAACCCCCATACAAGTACTCTGCCCATCGCCTTAAGCTTTGGTTTGCACGCCTGCACACTTGCTGCCATCCTGCTGCTGCAGCCGTTGCCTGCACCAGTTATGTGCCTGTTGGCACAGGTGTTTTGAAACACATGGCTCTAACACAAAGTGAATTTTATGCCGGCAGAGCCGACGTAGACATACACACGATGCGCGCGTGTGCGCAAGAATCTATTCATGCCTGCCTTTCTTAGTGCTCTACCTCACTGCCTGAAGAGTTTCTGTGTTTTCTCTTTGTATCATTCTGGCTCTGAGTACTAAAAGCCACATCCTGTTATGTTTGGTTGCTAGGTGGAGAAATGTTATCATGGGCTTCAGCAATAATTTATCCATAGAGCTAGAGGAGCTGTCATGTACTTCTGACAGTGAGCTGCAGCACTTTATCAGCTTGCCTGTAAATCAACCGTGTGTGGGTGAAGATGCCAGCAATGTTTGATCTCTCTCAGACACTCTAATAATCTGCTTTTGTCTGATTGATTCCTTCACATCACCAAGCACATTGCAACCGAGAGTGGAGTGCCCTCTGTTTATCTCCGTTGGTCATCTGCTTGAGGGCAACAGGGCAGAAAATGCTGTTCTCGCCGAGATGTAAGAGTTTTTTGGAATTAGGGGCTTTACATCATATCCTGGAGCAGGTTTAGTCCAGTAAATCAATGATAGCAGAATTGAATGCACCATAAATACCTCAAACCGTATCTCTTACAAGAATGTAAGAGTAATTCATAGAAACAGGAAAGGTAACTTTGCTGGAAAGAATTACGACCCCTGCAAGCTCCAGACATGCAGGTCTTTTACGGCCTGTGTTTACATCTACCCTCTTGAACTTTGGGAAGAAATGCGCCGCACGCGGGCATTTGGTCCCAGGCAGTTCAGAGATAATACTGAGCTGAGCAGGACGCTGTCAGAATTGATCACCGCCTCTCAATCCAAGCCCCAACTTTTTCTAAATTTCTGTCAAATTCTGTTTCATGCAGGAGATGCCGATACGCCGTGTCATGCTCTGCACCGCAGTAAAGTGGAGCACAACGCCTGGTGCTGCGCGATGCCTTTCTGCCAAAAAGACACTTAAAAGGATGCAATCTGATGAGCAGCCGAAACCCCTCTGGGAGGAGAGGGAAGCGTATGCCCATTCCAATGGCTAAATAGATCTGACTTTGTTTTGTTTTGTACATCATACCATTCCCCCAGTTGAAAATCAAGAGCTTATTATCACTTGGAGCCTGGCAGCAGCTCATTGTGCGGTGACCTGGGATCAGCAGCAGCCTTGGATTCCTGACCTCTGTGAAAGCTGAGGTCGGAAGATATTGCGGATGTGATTGACTAAATCCCAGCAGGGGAAGCGTTTAGTTGTAGCATCCCCTCTCTGGGTCAGGGTGGGATGGCAGAGGCAGCAGGATATTTGGGGAACGCACTAATTTCAACCCAGTACACTAAGGGAAAGGGATGGTGTTTCATAGCAGCGCTGAATGCTAAAAAAGGGTGAAAATTCACACTGCATAATGTATTTGTAATTGTGCTTAAGGCAATGAGAAGAGAGAAATTCATGAAATAAATCTGGCATACAGTGTAGGCCTCTGTGGATGCTGGAGGAGCGGTTACATCTCCTCCAGATTTATTTTATGGAGTAGTAGAGCTTCAAGACAGAGTGGATCCACTGTGTCTTCCTCGGCCCATCAGAGGGATTTCCCCAAACTACTATATAAATTGTTGTGGAGAGGAGTTCCACAGAGAGTAGGCAGTCCCTTTGCATTCCCCAGCTGGCTCACCACATAGGCAACACCTTTTATGTGCATCTGAGGGGCTTGCACTGCTTCTCCACATTTAATATCCCTTGCAGTGAAAGCTAGACTTCTACTCACGAGAGAATTTTTTTTTTCACTGCACACATCATATAAGCAGGTAAAGTGATAAAAGCAAGGGGACCTGAAGTTACAGCATGCAGCAGGGCATATTCTCTATTCTTTCATCAACAGGCATCATGAAATAACATTTAGTTTTACTGAGTAATATGAAACACAGTATTGCTTGCTCTAAGAGCTTAAGCTGGCATCCTTTCAGCATTGCAGTATTTGGAATACGGTGTACATACACAGACAGACTTAGGTATGCAGACAGATGCAACACCAGAGACCTCATGGCCCCTATACACACAGCACACTAGAATAAGAGTCAAATTATGAAGGTTTTAAGTTCAGAACTTATTCTACTTTAGGTACAGCTGCTTGATCTCTCATTTCTGCTGTTGTGATGCTACTCTTTCCAAGAGCTGGCACTTGCCAAAGGAGACCTAAGAAATAAAAAAAAAAATAAAAGAGAAAATGACAAAAAGGAAGAAGAGAACTTGAAAAGTGGACAATTGAAGCATGTGTTAGAAAACTACACTTCCAATAATATCAAGTTATCCTCAGGTGAGATGTATAAGTAGAAGATATTACATGGCTGAACAGTAAATATCACATTTCTTCTTACAAGCATGTTTCTGCATTTTATTATATCTTAACTGGCAGAGCTATAAATTTTGAACAGGACAGGCTTAGGATCTACAAGCTGTATTCTCCATGGGTCTAAATGGTCAGTGGCATGTTGTTATTCCATAACAGATTGATTAAATACTGAACTATGTTCCTATCCAGAAAATTTAATATATATATTCACATAAGTGAAAAATTAATAAATACTGACCTACATTTAGGAATTTGTTCTAGAAAAATAATTAGTAGTAGCTAATTTAGGTTAATTATTATCATCCAAGTGATTTGGTTCCTAGGCTTAAGAGATCCACAGTAAAGTCCTCACTAAAACAGATATTGTGGGAAAATAGTTCCAGAAAATTACTCCAATGAGCAGCTGCTCTGGAGTACTCTCCATCTGCTAACACTGCTGACTGCCCATGGGCTCACAGTGGGGCAGAGCACTGACTATTCTGCACTTTACTTCGGCAACACAGAGGGTTCAGCCCCCTCTGTGGAAAGCTGCTGTGCTTGCAGTGCTCGGCAGCACCCCACGGCCACGCTGCACCGATGCACCCTGCTTCTGTCCCCCTCTATGCTACGGCATCCTTCTTGCTGCCTTTATAGCTCTGCGGTGAGGTCCAGTGCTCCTTTAGGAAAGATAAGGAATACTGAAAGCTAATTGCCATTGCTGGTTGTGTACCTTCATGTTATTAAATAGCTCTAAGTTCTCGTCCTGCCACTCAGTTTCCACATAGCTCTTTGTGACATATTCTTAGGGGTGTGTAGACACACGCACACCCAGAAGCTACAGAAAGAAACTACTTGGGTAACTCTGGGTTATCTGACCTCCTTATAAAGTATTTTGCTGCTGCTGTCAGCCAGCAATATGTTATTTCCTGAAGTATAATCCCAGTAAGTAGTATTTCTGGATCATCTACAGAAGTGTTGGCCAATGTTGAGTGATTGATTGAGGTTGTGACATGACTTTTACAGACAGCACCTTCAGGACTGATGCAAACACGTGGGACTTGCTTGTTATTTTGTGGTAAAGAAAAACACTTAGAGATGGGACGTGGAATTTCTGGCAGCTGGGAGACTTCAGTAATTTGACATTAGACAATTTTTGTTTGATGGTGGAAGACAGGTCTGATGAAACCTGACACGCAGTTTACAATTATAATGAATATCATCAGCACGTTAAAGGGAAAAGCCTCACTAACTATTGATGTAATTTCATTGGAAGCTACATTTACTATAGCTTTGGTTTGCCCCAGCTAAGTACTCTTGTGCTTAAAGGAATCATCTTCTCTGGTACAAACTGCCAAGGTAAACCAATGTGACTGAATGTTGACTACCTTTGAGAATATATTTATTTGACTTGGCCAAACTGGATCTACCTTGCTGTCACATATTAAAATTGTAGTCAAAGCTTATGTGTAGCCAGGAACACGATCAACATGACACGTTTGGAGCAGGGAAGTAAACATCTTTCCAAATGCTGTTTGCAATAGAGTTGTTTCATTCTTCAGGGGTAAGTCAGAGACCTGCATATGAGCAACATGTCTCAGCTGTGAATTCCAGTGTGAAAAATTTCCTGTGCATTGAGCCTAGTATTTAACATTGCTGATCTTAAAGTCCTTGCAAAGAAAAGATTCCACTTTGAAGCCTAAATTGACATTATTCTAGTAAAATCATACCTGGGAGAGTGAAGAACTACCTGGTGAGATAAACCCACAGGTCTGGAAGGAACTGGCGGCTGAAGCTGCCAGGCCACTAGCCATCATATTCAAGAAGTCATGGCAGTGTGGCAAAGTTCCCACAGATTGGAGAAAGGGAAACATAACCCCCATTTTAAAAAAGGGAAGCAAAAAAACCCCAGGGAACTACAGACCAGTCAGCCTCACCTCTGTGCCTCACCTCTAAGCACGACCTGCTTACCAGAAACCACATCACACTGAGCTGTGAGCCCTGTCAAAATGGCCCAGCACCAGACCCAAACCTCGGGATTTGGGAAGGGACTGTTGGATATATGTGCTTGACAGAGCAGGAGTTACGAGGATTTTTATGGCTAAATTCCCTATTTATCTGGACAAGGCCAACATCGTGCTGATTTTGAGGAGTGCAAAAATATTTACAACTGACATATCTCAGCAGATCAAAGGAAGCTGTTACTGCTTAGCATTTCTGGCCTGTAATCTGCATTAATGTCTGTGCTCTTTCCAGATTTATCTTAAATGTTAATGAAAACACTGAATTTGCCCCAAAGCGCTAGAAATTTGGAGAAGAAAGTGGGATGAAGTTTTCCAGCAATATTACTAGGTCTCTCACTGCGGATATGAGAGAGGCAGGCGATGGGTTACAAACGATAATGAACTGATGCCTTTTCTTCGCAGAAGGTGTTGCAAAGGTGCTGCAGCTGAGCCTATTTTAGATTGCAAAAGTGTAAACGAACTGGCAAGTCCTTACAGCTGGGTGGATGCTACAGAAAGCATTTCTCTTTTAATAAACAAATACAAAGGTATGGTTGCCCTTGCTCCTGCCATTAGCAAGTGACGCATCTGAACACAGCGGCCGAGGCTAAGCCACCCTGACGGGGGAGCCTGCAGCCCTGAGCAGGGTGGCCCACTGCTCTCTGCCTCCCTGTGAGCACTTGCTGTGGTAACAAGGTGCATGGAACCTGACCTGGTGAAAATGCCAAATATTTGAACACTCATTCCTGAGCACAGATAAAAAAAAAAAAAAGGAGGAAAAAACCTTATTTAAGCAACTACAGAAAATCTAATGAGAGATATCCCACAAATGGAAATTAGCATCTAATGGCTTATTTCTTATTATCTGGTCAGCTCTTAATATGCTCCTGCAAGAGAGGATATACCAGGATTCATCATGAGAGTCTGAGATCGTGCTGTAATGTAACGCAAGGCAGAAGCATGGCAGCTTTTGCTGATTCTTGAGATCTAGGTGTGCAAAATACATCAGTGACAGACAAGGCATCAAGGACTGAGAAAAGAGAATTTCATTTCAGCGGGAGGTATTCTCAGTGAAAATGAAAGCTGCTCTTCTAGATGTGGTATTAGAGATACAGAGAAACTGTAAATTGAGTATTTCAATACCTATCCACCCCTAATTTTAAGCAGTTTAAAAAAAAATGAAGTAAAGAAAAATGAAGGAAAGCTTCTTTGTTATACTCAGAACAATCAAACACCATGGGACTGGACTGCTTAGGGAACTGTTAATGGGATACAGAGTATTTCAAGGTCACTGGTTCAACTCAGCTCAAGTTAGTAATAATTGGAAGTCATTATTACTTGATGGCTGTTCAGTAGTTTAAGTGACATGGGTTGGTGGTCTTGATGTAGCATCGAATGCACACCTGTATGTACCACACACACAAAAAGGAGTCTCTATTGGTGTCAGTTTAGTATTTTTCATCAGGAATAAATTTAAAGCTAAAGAGTTAAATAAATAAATAATAATAAAAATTTTTAAACAATCCATGTATATACTTTTCCAAACATGTTATTGGTACCCCAAAGCTGGCATTAGCCCATAAGGCCCCGTGGGTCAGGCACTACACAACAGGCTCTCTTTTCTCTTTGGTACCCAAGGCAACTCTTCTTGAAATGCCTTATTATAAAACAAGGTTGGAACATAAAATGGTAATTAATGAATTAGATCTTACATTGGTCAATCCAGTCACAGATACTCTAACCTTTCAAGCACAGGGCAAAATTGCATTCATGGGTATAGAAAAGGATAAATGATTACCCTATGATAATTTTGAGAAAAAGTATTGTGCAATGTGTTTGAGATTTATGATAATTCAGTAACAACAACAGACTTTGGGCTAAACTGCATGCTTTGAATTTTGTTCACTGTATTATGTCAAAAAATCTTGGATAGAGATATGCAGTCCATAAAATTTAAATAAAGGATTTCTTTGAATTTGAAATTCATTCTACTCCCCCTGAAAATCTTATTGTCTCTCTCTGGGTTTTATGATTCTACTTTTATGAACCAGACTTACTCAAATGTAGAACTTATTTAGACTTTGAATGTGCTCAAGATATGAAAAGCTAGAATAGCTTCTCCAAAATAATCCCAATTACTCTCAATACTTAATTGGTTTTAATTTACTCAGTCTGAGCTCTTGCTGAAGAAAATGCTTAAAGTGCTTTCTTTAGGACAGCGTTCTGAATGGACAAAGTACTTCACATATCTCCTGAAAATCCATTCTAGTGGGTAATGTTTACTACTCCCTTCACATACAATTATTTTTCTCTATATTAATCGGACCATTTTTCAAAGGCGTAGTCATGAAATTGGAATGACTCCATGCCTAATCCAATATATGTTGCTCAGTAAACATACATCTAAAGATATATCCAAAGATATATGTTTGCTATGCAACTGAATTTTAGCAGAGTGACATAGTTGCATGCAGTATCCAGCTATACAAACAGATATTTTCTTGATGGAGAACTCATTGCTATGCAAGCTATTTTCAGTTTTGTGCTTAACATGTTTTGTGTAAAGAAACAAACCAGAGGTAGACTATCTCCCTAAGTAATTCTGTGCTGTACATGCCATATTTGGGACATGCCAATGACTCAGGGCTTTAAATAAAAACATAAGGCATCACTTCACTGCTTCATGTTGCATTACTTAACTAAAAAGAAAACATCTCTGCAAAGTCATACTAAGTAACAGCAATGTACTATGGCAACGACTGCCGGTGAGAAAACTTCCCAGTGGGTACAGGAGTAAATAGATCATTCATCAGGAACTGAAAAAATTAGAAACTTTGGGTGTCCAAGGGATAGCATGTAATAAATCTGCTGAGATGATAACCTGCATTCGGATCAAAATTTTGATTTCACATGAACAGCATTTCTGTGTTCAGTAATATCTGATGCTTCCTCAGTCTTACTCAGCTCAGGTAGACTGGAAATGCGTGACCTTCCTTTCGTAGGATTTTCAGGCTAAATTTTCAGGCTAAAGAGCCTAAACTAATCCGCAGGGTGGTATCACTGGTTCAAAGTTCTACTATAAATGCATCTAAACCAGAGGTTTCGACATATAAGCTTTTCTTCTGTGTGTCCGAACATTCCCCAGCTCCACGCCTCTCAAGACTACAGAACAAAACCGAAGTCTTATCACAACAGCAAGTCCTTGTGTGGCCTGAGACATACTGCAAAAAGTACAAGTAAAGCAGCTCAGAAGGAATATTTATCAGTTTGAAAATTGAATGAAACCAAAATCTGTCTGCTTACCGCTGTGCACGGTCTCTTCCCAGCAGAGCAGTCCTGGGCGGACCTGTGGGCTTATGCACATGGCCAAGAGCTTGCAGGACTGGGTCCAAAACCACTCCATATTTGAGATACAGCCCTAGATCATGTAGATATTTCTATCAAAACATATCCCTACTACTTAGGTGTTTATAAATGCGGCACATGCTTTTATAACTTACACTTAAAGATCAAGTAGCTGAAGCAACTGTTTTTCTCCTGTCGCTTCTCCATTTTGAAATATTATTTTGCTCTTAATTTTCAGCCTCCTCCACCTCCTCCTTTCTCTCTCGCTTTGTTATTTTCGTTGGTGACCACAACTGTAGTTTCAGTAAATAAAGCTAGTGCTTGATAATGTGGAACGGCCAGGAGCTTAACTCTGCCCTTGGAGATCGCTTACATCAAACCAGCGATCAAAAAGTGGTGCAGATAAAATTTGTCATCAGGGATTTCCTACAAAAGAATTACAGTGGAGAAATAGCCTGATCGATACTATGGATTTTCACTGCAGGGGCTGATAGTCCAATTGCTGTGAAACACTCACACAGATAAAAGGGCATGGCTGCCACTTTGTTACAGACTGCTGACTCAGCGCAAAGCCTGTCAGGTATTTATAGGCCAAAGTGATACAGAATTATCACCTTGCAGTGCCCAGCTCTTGTTAGTTCTAAGATTGCCTCCCTTTATGGGATTGCTAAATGCAGGTGAATGGAAAAATGATGGCTAACAGCTGTCAAAATGCAACAGAATGAAGTACTTAAATCTTTTTTTATCCATTAAAAGGGTAACAACCAAACATATATCATAGTGCAGATGTAGTAATGATATTTGGGGCCAGTAAACTAGGGGTTATAAACAACATACATCTGATCAAAATGGTAAGGAAAATACAAAAGGGGAAAAAAGCAATAATAAAAATTCTTCTTGTTATTTTACAGTATGTAGCTTGGCATTTACTTTGCTGCTTTTTGCAGGGATCTCCAGGCCCTTGATCAAGGCTAAGACCAGCCTCCCGGCTCCATCAATACCATAATAATTTTATACCCCATATACTGCAGGGAAAACTGCTTTAAGAAGTCATTGGGATGACTCCAGGAACTCTTCTTCATTGTTCTAAGCCAGTATTTTACACTCTCGCCAAGATAAAATGCTGATAGATATCTAATATTAACCAACAGCATTAAGGGCTCATTGACTTCAAGGACCGTTTCACACACAGACACTTACAGGGGTAGACCATGATGAAGGCAAAAGAAATACACTCATCTTTTGGTCCAACAGGTAGCATAAAGCATCTCTGTCCTGGTATATTCAGTCTGTGACTGACTGTTCTCAGCCATGAATTATTACACCGCTGTTCCTAGTGGTAGCAACAAAGGAGGCAGACACTACCTTTCCTTTTATCACTCTGTGTAGTACAGGTATTTATTTCTGGAGATCGTATACAATGAGAGATTGGTTTTGACTGCATAAGGATAATATTTGGAAGGTCATACAAAAAGCTGTAGAGCCTAGTAATGTAAAAAGAGACAGGATGTTTGATTACAAGGATCTGCACAGTCTTTGCTTTAGCCCTAGCATTCTAGGTGTTTTTCTTACAGAAATTGGTGATGGGTTCCATAACGAGGTTTTTGCGGCTTAAAACCAGTTTGAGAACTAGTTCAAATGTATTTTTACATATGCTTTTTAGCCAGGAGAGAACCAAGTTGGGCTTTAGTACACATAATTTTTTTATACTGTAGCAGCATGTAAAAGCATACATTAGGAGTCTGTTTTGCTAGATAATGAATAACCTCTCAGTCCATCTCCAGAAAACTTAACATCCAGTTAAATATTTTTTTTCTAACTTTGCCTTGCTAAGTCATGACATCCTCAGCATATCACCTACTCTTCTACCATTCATCATTTTGAGAATATTTCTTTTACTTGTAAATACATGATATGTCTTGGTGTGCAAGCAAACCAAAGCTTATCCTTTTAGCACCCTCAGAATATGGATGATTTTAAATATATGTAGGAAAGCGAACACCAATTTCCAAAGCCGGGAAGGGAGGGGAAGAAGAAGAGGCATTTGATTTTTATCTTAGGCTCATCTTCAGTTATACAAAGCTTCATCTAAGGCCAGACTGCAAGAGCCAAACTGTATTTGTTATTTAAGCAAGATGAAATCACAGCTTGACTATTCCTAACATGTGGCTAGAGGGGTATCTGATCTAGCACAAGCCCAGGGATGTGACATGGAGTAAAATAAATCAAGCATGCCGGGCTCCTGCATCCAGATTCATTCCCCTGGAAAGATGTCCAGGCTAAGTCAGTCATCTAGACCCCTCTGATAGCTGATGGGAATAGGCAGGTGCATGCAAGAGGGGGAATGCCCTGGACTGGGCTTAGGACAGATGAAGTACAGGTAGATCCATGTGTCTTCTCATCCTGCGCCTTGAGAGGACACCTAAAGGGCTTCAGGTGAGATCAGTCATCCTGGTTGCTTAGAAGAGGTTAACAGATCCTTCATGAATAATGCTTTGAAGATCTCTATTTTGTTGCCTTACTTTTTTTCCTCATTAATACTGATTTTAAAACCATCCCAGCTGTTTTGGAGAAACACAAATAGAAGGATTAAAAACCTGAAATTTTTAATTGTCTTGAGAAGGTCATGGCCAGGAGTAGCTGAAATTCAGAGGAATTTTATGTACCTAATGCTTTAGACTTCATTTAGTAACAAAACTTTAAACTAAAGGAAGAAATACTGCACAAAGACTGAGAACATATTATTCAAAATAGCACAAAGAACCTGGACTTAGGTATTATTGGAAGAAGTTTTCGGTAAGTTTACCCACAATGGTTAACTGCAGAAGCACTGGAGTGAAAATGCACAAAGTTAATATACTAAAATATAATGCACAGGATTAATTTAAATAATAATTTGACTGCCTGTAAGAAATGTTGCAGTTTTCTAAACCGACATCTTTCCTAACCAGGAGAGCAGCCACACCTTTCTCCGTGCTCCATGGGGAAATTACTGTAGCACTTGTCTGAGCTGCCTGGTGCTGGTAGAATCATAGCTGCTCTCATTGCAGCGTTGTTGGATGGAAGTTTACTGTCACTAGCAATAAGCAGTAGATAAAAGGAGGGGGGGGCGGGGGAAAAAAAAGGGGGGGGGGGGGGGATAAGAAAACAAAAGGGAAAAATAGAAGCTAAAAAATTCACCAGAGGTGAAAAAAAAGGGGGAAAAAAAAGAAGATATACATAAACTAGTTGTTTTTGTCTTTCTAGTTGCTATGATGTGCACAAAGGAAATAGACTGAATAAAATCACATCTCAGGAACACCAACATAAATTCCCCCTTGCTTTGACAAGTACGTAATTTTGTGCAGTGATGCTCTTCACGTCTGGAGAGTTATGAGGCAATTTCATTCCCATCTGACAAATTTACAAAGAAACATTAGAGAGAAGGGATTAGAAAAGCGAGAAATCTTTATAGACTTTTTCCTCAGGCTGTATTTTCCTTCCATCTTTTGGCTCTTCCTTGAGGAATATGTATGAGTGACTCATTCTGTATGAATGCCGTAACCGAAACACTTAGCAGATAAGCATAACATGAAATGTGCTTTAAATCAACTAATTGTATTTACATTATCTGGGAGGGCTGATCCTGATTGGCCAAAGTTTTTAAAAATTTGCTATTGTGCATTTTCAAGATAACAATTTAAAACCAGGAAAAAAAAAAAAAGCTAAAATATTAGCTACGTAACTTCACAGGAAAGGCCATGTCAGAAAAATAACTTGCAGTTGCGAAGCTCTTCTTGGCACAGAGCTCTGATTGACCTTTTTGCCCTCATTATGGTCTCATGAAGACCAATAATATTTTTCATTTTACACATTGGGAAACTGAGGTAGATTAAATGATCTCCTAAATTCATAGAGAAAATAAATGTCACCGTAAAACAGGACAGGGAGGGACTGGTTGGGCTGAGCTCACTCTTCTGCATCGCAAACAGTCTTTCCAGCAGCATCAAGAGACCATCGACTCCATTCAGGCCACGAGGTACTTACCAGCGCATGGTGATATATTTTCTGCTACTAAAAAAACAAATGGAAGGATGAGATGAGGAGAGAGCAAGGTGTTGTTAATGTCTTGCCAACATCCATTAAAGGCCAGGGAATTCCTCGGGTTTGTGGCTGCACCATTACAGCTGCTTTCTGCCAAAAAAAAAAAAAAAAAGGCTGGTTCAGCCTTCGCTTTGCTGACTGTGGAAAATCTTGGCACAAATGATTCTAGAAATAAATGATAATAAGCAATTTCGTAAAGGCTTTGCTTTCTCCTGAAAGGTTTTAAAAAACAGAGAGCCATGGCTTGTTTTAGTTATACTGCTGAATATATATAACTGAGCTGATACATGGCTACTGCGGGATATCAGTATTTTACTTTCTATAAGTAATCAGTATAATTTTTATTTATTTTCTTTTCCTTATTTTTTTTTAATATGAAAATGTTATCACTGATTACTCATTATTGGTATAATGCGAAAAAACTTTCACCATATATAATCTGGTTCCTGCTAGTGCAGATCTTTTGTTTCTGCACAGTTTTGCTTGGGTCCCCTTGTAAGGTCATCTCAAGTGCTGGATGATGGTACTTCCCTCCTCCCTTCATTAATGAAAATTATATGATGGTGCTCGGAAGTTCCAAAACATATTCCTTTCTTGGCACAAAGATGAAATATAATAAAATGCAGATGCTTTCTGATACAGAGCACAGATGAAAATGTTTTATAACCACGACTTATGGAGAGAGGAAAGCACAGGGGACATGGTTCCTAGGGCCCTGGTGGAAAGCCCCAAAGCAATCACTGCAATATCTGTAATATGACAGAAGACGGTCGGGGGAGGGGTATTTATTATCTTTTTCATGGGACCCAGGTGGACCTCCTGGCAGCCATGTTTATGACTCAGGATCCATTTTAAAATAGTGAACCGTAATAAATAGAAACTCAGATGCGTAACTCCTGGATTTTAACATGTTTCAAGTTTTACTGTCTCTGCATTTGCAATCACTTTTGCACGGAGCATACCATTTCATAACAACTTTGACTGGGCTGCTTCATCCATTGTGTTTACTTCATCTGACATGTCCCCTTCCCCTCCTTGTGTTTTGACATGGACTAGATAGATAAAAAGTTCTGTTGCTAGACTTTTGCTCCACTTAAGGAGTCAAAAGAAGACCTGAAAGCCATACTTCATTTCCTAATTAATAGATATATAATAAAGGAAGTGTTTTCTATGCTTTCTTTAAAAAGAATGTTTAATAATGTACTTGTTTGGACAAGATACTCTTTTAGTGTTTTAGGTGGATGTGGAAGCAGAAATGTTTGCTGTCCCCTGCCCTTGATGCACAGTTTAGATATTTCTTTTCACTAACCCAAATAAACATTCGGCATGTGTCCTTTAAACCTAGAGAGAATTATCAGAAGTTGTTATACAGTGAGACTATCTCTCTTGTATTGACTAAACACATTGAAAATGGCCCCTAAAAATAATACAAAAAAAGAGGTGGGTTGGAGCCAAGAAGCCTGTAATCTCATCTGCCTGTAACCTTCCAGAAGTTCAAAGACATTTGGGTAAAGGATTTTGGTTCCAGTCTCTTGTTGCTGGTAGAGATAGAAACTGTAAGCTCAGGTCAAGATCTAAACTTTACATAGTTAAGCAATTGTTTAGATCACAGCTTATGTCTGGATGTGCAGCCTGTTCAGATGTGGTCCCGAGAGCACAGCTGCCTATCTGAGCATTTTCTTTGTGTAAGAGACAAAAATTTTGTGAGAAAAGACATTATTGCTAACATTTGTAATGTCCTCTGGCAAGACGATGACCACAAATACTGACAAATTAGAAATACTTTTGCATTTTTGGCTTCAGTCCAATCCAGAAATCAGAAATATAGAAAAAAGACCCATAAAAATGTAGTTAACACAAATGACAAATGCAAGTGATCTTAAAGCTGTTATTTATTCTAAACAAGTTGTTTCTACTGTCAGCAAGAAACAGTTTTAACTGATTTGCTCCCCTGAGCAACTACAGGACTTTCTGCAAAAGCCTGAGGAAATGATCCTGTTACACCCGCTCTGGGTTCGCAGTGCAATTGAGAGCATGAAGACATCGGCCAAAGGTATTCAACATTTGGGGGAATTTGGTGGCTGTCCTAAAGCTGGGTTTAAGAGTGCGTAGAGCCACACCTCCACCCTTCCCTTAGACACAGCATATGGTGCAGCCCTACACGTTCACTCTTCTGAGCAGCGTATGGTCCCGTTATTCTGCAGATCATAATTTAACACTTCACACTGGAGAGCTCTCCACTCGGTCCTACAAAGTAACATGCTAAATCAGGAAAGTTCACACCGTAGTTTGCATAACAAATAATTTCCACAGCTTCAAGGAAATCCTCTGAAAACATTCGAATCTCCTCCTCAGTATTTTAGGAAGAGGTATCAAAAAGCGCAGCTCTGTGGAGAACATCTTTGTAAGTGCTGCTGCGCTTAACGTGTTTGCATGTTTATGGCTACAGAGTTTAGATGACTGGTAGTTGGGTGCATACTAAGTATCTTAAATAAAAAAATTAAATATCTAAGTGTCTTTTTCATTAGCAGAAATGTATAGCTAACTTCTCAGAAAACTTAATGCTACGCAGCTTATTTTGTAAATGAGTAGACTGAAATTAACAGACAAAGTCTATCTTAAAATCTCTTTTAAAAAAAATCTTTAATTTTTTTCCCATTTTCTGCATGTGTGAGATGTCTAAGCATAACCAATCTCATATGAAATGTAGTGGAAGTAATAAATAATATTTGAATTATTTTGATCATGATAATCCCAATTGTTTTGAAAGTAAATTATATTTGAAAGTCTCTCCAGAATATGCTAACAAATTCATAGAAATGCCATTAAAATACAGCATTAATTAACATCCACTTTTATAAAGTGCTTCTAATATTGTGTAAACAAGCAAGAGTTGAAAAGCTTATTTTTAACTTGTATCTGCATATGCAGTGTGATCATAGTGAGTTACAAAAATACCCAAATAGCACTGGGAAATGAATTTTCACAGTTTGTTTCTGGTTGAAGACACACCAAAGTACCTGTCTTTAATTTGAGTAGCTGTGAACAAAAGGTACTTGCCAGCTTGCTTAGCATCGTATTTATATGCTCGTGTCAGTTCAGCCATGGGTGGAATACTGATGTGTCAATATTTGTTAGCCAAAATGATAATAAGCAACTGACTTGAAATAACTTAAAACAATCGGAAGCAATTGTGCAGCACTGTATCAGGTTAAATCTGACCACGCCATGTTTTATCTCTTCAAAAATAAGCCAATCAGATGGCATGCCAAATAGCCCACGTTCGACACAGTGGAATTGCTGCAGGAGCAGGACACGAGGAGTTTAACCACCTGCCAGGCTCCACAGCCTGGCCCAAACATGAGCAGGGCAGCCTGGGGACAGCCAGCCTAGAGATAAACGTGTCCAGCCAAGGTTTAAATTTAGAATGGAGAGCAACATTAAACCTCCTCAAAACTCAGCTTTACTATCTACGGTTATGACCTAACTTTCCACTGTCTGGGCAATGGTTAAATTCACCTTGATTTTTATTTGTAACACTGCTAGCAGTACCTGAAATCTAACCCAAAATTTTACAAAATTCAGAGGAGAGGCTCTGAATATGCAGGTCTCTAAAACTCTATAAATACAAAGAGGGTCTTCCTAAATTTCCCTCCCTGCCCCGGTGTCCCTATCACATCCTGAGTTATACAGAAGGGAAGGGACTACTGAAGGATCGAGACTCAAAGGCATCCTTGACAGATTTTTATTCCGGAAGACCCACAAAGCATCTGCTCCACACCTGCTATAAACCCTTGGCTGCAAAACACTTATCAATAACAAACATCTATAAATGACAAAGAGAAGCAAACTGTTAGGTACCACAAGGACAAAGCAGGAGAGCTCAGGGCACTTCAAAATTCCTGAATACTACAATAACAGCAGGGGGACTTACTACAGGAAATCTTTACCCTTAAGATATATATTGTTTTAAAATTAAAAGTATTTCGGGTTTGTTTTTTTTCCCCTCCTCTTCTTTAAAGAGGAAAAATCTTGAACTGGTCATTTTTACCACTTTCTGGAAACAATTATTCATACCCATATTCACCAGTTATGGTGGTAATAGTGATAACACAGTGTTATGTGTGCTTGTGATGCTCCGAAGATACAAGAAATATGCGGTTTGTAGGTGGAGGTAATACCTTTTATTAGATTAGCTGATTAGACTGGAAAAAGATAGATAAATCTTCAGTAAGACAAGCCCTTCTTCAGATTTCTATCTGATTTTTTTCATTCTAAGACACTATTGTAAAGGCTTGATATAGTGCTTTAAAGAACTGCTTGTTCATGGGATCACTCAAGGACTCCTTCAGAAGCTGCAAGTCTTCAAAAGTGATCCAGGAAATGCTAAAGTACTCTCTACTTTTCAAAGGCTAAAAAAAAAAAAAGTTCCTGTTGTGAAAGAACAATAGGAAATGATTTTGCTGCTTTTTTTGGCTGAACACCTTCCAAGTTACATGTTTGGATGATTACTCTTCTTCATTTTAAAGGGTAATGTTTACTGAGCATTTACAAAGAAATAGCAATCTGCTGAGGGCCAGGTTTGCTTTCACAAAATGTTCCAATTCCTAGTATCAAGAATTGCTCAAATAATTAATGTCAGGAAGAATGGTTCACAAGTATGTTAAAAGTTCAACGTTCACAAGTGCTCCTAAGCAATGTCTGAGATGCAGGCAAGGAATTTAAAGGTGGAAAGAAGAATGCTCAGCATCTGTCTGATTTTGACCAGGCCTAGCCCCTACAGGGATAAAATTACTCTCAGTTCTGTGTAGTTGCTCTTGACCCTGAGACTGCGCAGTGCAGCAGTGCCGTAGTGCTGGTTCCCCCCATGCAGACTCCTGAAGAATATTTGTGTGGAGATAGAAACTCCTATTCGCTAGTTTAAATCAGCTTTCAGTAGCTTTTATATCACCAAAATTGCAGAAAAATATATTTACCCCAGGCTCATGTCCTAAAAATTTGTAGGCCCACTAGGAATGGTAAATGAACTGAAAACCTTGAACGTGCCGAGGATGGTATGATCAACAGACAAAATATTCTGACCTTGAATTTTACATTCTTTTCCTTCTCTCTAATTTTTCTGCACCATATTTTCTTATTTCTAAACCAGGTTAGAGTACGTGACTGCCAGTCCAGACTCACAGTTTTCTGACCAGTAATTTTGATGCGTAACCTCTGCACAAGTCATTTACTCTTCTCAGCCTTGAGTTTAACTCACCTAGGAGTAAGCACACAAACTTGCTTACCCCACACAGGAGTCACCAAGTTAGTTCACGTATAAAGAGATCCCAAAATGAAAAATATAAAGGAAATGCAAAGTGATATCACATTTCTCATTTAAAATGAGTGGGTGACAAATTGCTCATCAGATAGTACAATTTGGGTTGCTCTTACTTGCTTGCTAATTAACCAGTCTGACATTATGTTTCCTCCCTCTTGCATCCACCCTGCCTCTGAACTAATCAGGGTTCAATGACAGCATCACTTATCCCAGGACACATTCCAATAATTAAGCTTTGGAGGACATCTTGCAAACTCCATCATACACCAATACGATTTTCTCTCCCTCTACTGCTGCGTATCTGACATGTGACAAGACAAAGCCCTGCTCTCATATACATAACAGCAGGATGCTTTCCCACCTTTTAATGGCTGACTGAATCTCTTCACCAGCAACTCTGACAGTACGAAAGTGTGCTGTAAAAATGACTGTGTCTTGAAAAGTGAAACCTCACAGTCTCTGGGCTTAGGAACTAAAAAAAAAAAAAAGAAACAAAAAAAGCAGCACATTGTTATATGCTGCATCTATTGCTAAATACTCTTACATGGAAATCGTTAGCGTAGGAATGCATGATCCCACAAGCTGTGTTTTACTGCCTATGATCTTTCCTTCACCACTGTATCACTTCCTTTGATTTCCACAAATAAAAGCACATTTGGGTTTTGCGTAGGAAACGAAGCACAGGTAGAGGCACCTTGTACTTGTTTAGGAAGGGGGGACAAGCCAGTAAGAATCCCTGCTACTTCATTGCTTTTCAAACCTTCGTGTGCAGAAGCAACCAAAAACTGAATGCTGGGATTTGCACTGCTGCGTGCTCAGAGTGTCTTCATTAGCACTGACAGAACTCTTCTGAATTTCCCTACCAGTAACTGGCCATCTCTCCTCTGTTTTTTTAGCTCAAATTTAATTCAGACTCAAAAGCCAGCTGGGTCAACCTGCCCCAGGTCTGCAGAGAACAAACTTGAGCATAACCTGGCCATTCCCTCCTCGGACTCTTTCTCCCCTTCAGTTTATCTCCTGAGAAAAGCTGGCTCATGAGCCAGGCAACAGTAGGAAGCATGAGGCCTTTTCTAAGCTGAAAATCTAGACTTTGCAAGAGCAAAGTCTGGCCTCATGCGCTTCATATGAAATTACAAGGTAAAGAAACCACCACCACAGACAGGATCAAATGTCTCAACTTCTGACAGTGTGCTACAGATTTATCAATAGGATTCAAGTCAGTATGTGGCCTATGTGTTTTCAAGACTGGAACATGGTCAAGCTACTGAGACACAAAATTATTAATTTTGCAGCCTACCAAGCATTTGTGGATGTATCCACAGTAGCATGTAACTCTGTTCTTAGCCATAGTGCAGAAACAATCACAGTGACAATCTTTGTCTTTAATTCACCTGCTTCTTTTCACAGCATCTAGTACTAGAATATGTGGTATAATAAAATGAAATATTAATTTATTTTCTGCCAAGTAAGTATGAATTAGGTTATGATCACATCTTTTATAGCTACATTCCTCACAACTGTGTAATGGTGGACATGAGTGAATGACCTTTCATCAAAACAGAAGGTGGAGGATCTGGAAGTGTCTGTGGAACTGAGAACTTTGTGAATGTTACATTGCAATGATCTGTGTTTTACTCAGTAGGCTGCTACTGCTTCTGTATTCTGTAATCACACCATCAAAAACAGCAAAGAGAATATCTCCTGTAGACAGAAATTGATGGTGATGGACAGTTCTTCAGTATGAATCACCATCCCCTAATTGGCTTATGCAATATTACGCTACTTCACACATTATTACACCTATATAGCCTCCATCAGACACTTCAAATAAATTTCATAAGGCAAGATAATACAAAAGATAATAAAAGACAATTTTGTGCCCCTAAGATCTAATGTAACTTACCTTGGTAAGCAGAAAATGGGAGTAGGAATCAGGGTTATAGGAGCCTGAACAGACTTGCCCAAGGACAGGGAGACAAGAAGAATTTAACTGAGGTTTAGGGGAAAAGCCAGCATTGCTGCTGCCCAGATCGCAAGTGCTGCTGTCTCAAATCTGAAGCTAGAATTATTTCTTCTCACTGTCTTTTGCATCATCAGGTATTTGCTTTTTTTTTTCCTCCAAAAAAAGTGCAACAAAACCTTGGTTTCATATATAACTTTCAAGGTCACTTGCATAAAATGTACAAAAAGCACATTTTTGTTGATGGAATGGCCTTTTGCTAATGAGGTAATTAGTGATATTACAGCAGAAAAAAAGGGGGGGATTTCTTTCTCCTTTTCTCCCTTTTCGCAAACCCAGTGAAGTGGCAAATTTTGTCTCATTTGCTGTATGTGCACAATATTTCAACCAGCTCTAGAAAGTAATGTGTTTTTTGAGTAGCTACTGTATTTGCTGAAACTAAGTTATAATAATTTGATGATGACTAGGAACAAGATTAATTCAATGAACCACTATTCTCATGACAATTGCAAAATATGGTAGGGGACAGACTTAGTATGAATAGAAATGTTTAGGGCATCTTACTGCTTCATCAGTGAGAAGCCTGATATGGAAATATACCCAGCAAGGATATTAGGAGGTGCAGCAAGGTAATCAGTTAATTTTCCTATAAGAAAATGAGGAGCTGCAATGAAAACTATCATCAGAAAAAGCATGAATATATATATACACAATAGAATAAAAAACAGTGAAAGATATAATTACATTAAATTATAGCAACTGCCATGTAAAAGTACCAACGAAAGTAACAAAAAGAATTGTCATTTCCTTTAGAAATTACGTTTGATAATATTGCGGAGTCTTCACAACTCACACATGGAGAAATGCCAGTTATCCAACATCTAAGGGGGAAACAAAGAGCTCCATTCCAGCCTCAGTTACAATACAATTGGGAACGGCGCCTGCCTTGTCAGTTGGGATGTGACAATCAAAGCTAGAGCTCCCGACTGAGTAATCTTTGGAAAAGGGGATGTTATTCAGAAAAACATCTATAACATTTAGTACAAAGATACCTTGACTTATCTCTTGTTCTCTCACGATATAAATAATAATCAACAACAACGCTAGAAAGAATTTTAATGAAATGGTTCACAGATTAACATTTTCATAGTGCAAGTATATGAGGCCAAATTTAGAGCAAGTAAGTGATATGCACATATGTTATGCAAAGGCCTAATATTCACTAAAGATAAGGAAGTATTTTTCAACTGCGTGTACCAGAGAATTGGGAATTGGAGTTCTATAAATAGTTTGCTGAAGTTATGGAAGAAGAGAATTATAGCAAAAAAAAACCCCACACAAATTAAAATTGTAAGAAGTAGAGATGGTAAAGAAATTTTCTGCTCAGAATCAGAAAAAACCACAAATCTTTTTCTCCTGCCACTCTTCTGTTAAAAAAAAGCACTTTCCTCAAATCATATGTCCACTAACTGTTTCGGCACCTGCTTGGATGTGGGATCCATGGTTCAAGATTCTGTGCGTTGTGGTTTTACCAAGACATTATGTATGAGATCTTTCAGTTTCTTCTTCTAGAATCATTCTGTGCAAATGGAAAACCTTAACCAGCGTGTCCCACACTTCAGCTGGATCTATAGCCACAGGGCTATAGAGCATCCTCCCAGCTCCACGGTTAGAGATGCCCACTCATCCCAGCATATCAGATGGACGGCTGATCACAGCAGTAATCGTGAGCGTGAGGAGGGATAAGCTTTCAGATGTTCTGGAACTAGCCTCTTTCTCACTTTGACCAGATGATATTAAACATGAAAAAAAAAACAAAATCCAAACACCTTTCTCATCAAACCTTGAAAGCTTTAAGTTCTTAGTAAAGTGATGGTCTTGACAAATTGTCATCACCAATAAGAAAGGGTTCCAGTGTAAAATTCTCAACCAAGTAGATAACTGCACTCTTTTAAATTTTCTGACATCTCGCTCACTGTTGCACATTGGTTTACCTGTATATACGCTATTTGTTGCATCCCTGCAGACATTTAATCAGTGAAATCCTAGTGCAAGTATATTTTCTAGGTAGAAACTATGACTAAGAAAATGACATACAAGTTTCCTTAGCTTCATTCAGTGCATGTAAAATAAGTAGTAAGTGGATGCAAAATGGTAGCTGGTAATGTTAAACCTACGTGGCATGGGCGTACTGGCACTACAAAGTACAAAGCCATACAAGATCAAGACTACGGAATCTGAAGTTCTCTCAATCAAGTGATTTGAATGTAACAAATCGAAGTTTGTAGAATTCTGAATTGGAAAACCAACAAAGCTGTTAAACTAGCTGTCCTTAAAATGATGAAACACTTGGTCTATTTCCTTCAACGACAAACAGTGAATTGTCCATCAGCAGTCAAACCGGGTACTATGAGAGCAGGAGAACACTTCCTGCAAAACAGAAAGCTCCTGCCTTATTGTTAGACCTCAAATGAAGCCGTATGGAAACAACACATGATCCAAATGTTACAATGAAGTAAACATCTGATCAGAATAGACTCAGCTGTCATGATATTTGATAAAATGAGAGCAGTGGGATACGCTAAGCGGCTGCCCACAATGTTATGTAGTTGGTTATATCTACAGAGAAACTGTAAGTATTGTATATTAAGTATTTTACAACATGAGGTCAAATTAAAGCTAGGATAAATTATATAACTCAGTTAAAGTCAGGGGAATTGCGCCCATTAATTCATGGCATACTGCAGTGACAATACACTAACAACAGGATGAAGAGAGATGCCCATTCTCATTCTGCTAAAGAAATCATGGACCCTGTAATTTGCTGATTCAAAACCAGCTAGTTTCATTTTTGAGAAGAATGCACTGGGTTGCATCTATCCACCAAATTTGAGAATATCTATTATTAATTTACTTTTTATGTATTTTTATTGTAATGGCTGATAACAAAGTTACGAAAAGTGTATGGTCCCACACAAGCAGCTGTGAAAAGATCTCCTAGAATTCAGACAAACGGCACAGTTAATAGACTACTCTTAGTGAAGAGAGAAAACACAGTGTCAATCATGCATGCTGACAGGGTGCAATTAACCCAGCATCAAATTGTAGAGAGATGGATGGGACCAGATGGTCCTGTTATCCTAACAAAGGATTACACAGCAAGTGTCCTTCGGAAGAAAGAGCGTTTTTTAACATAGACCTTTGGAACAAAAAAAAAGATGATGTGAACTAAAGAGACATTACAAAAAACGGAAACTAGCAAATGATGTTTTAAATATGAATTCCAATAGCTAATTATGTGCTTTAAATAAAAATATATGTTATTTTTTTATCATAATGACGTCTACTGAAATTTACCCAAACAGGTCTCTCGAGATTGACGTCAAACAGAATCATTGAAAACAAAGTCAGCAAGGAATGATAAAAATCATCGTTCTTGCTGCTCCTGAAAAAATAATTTCATTTTTAAGCTAAAACTGGCCAAGCGTTGCTCCCATAGTCGGCTGCACTTATGGGAAATATGTACTTTGAAACCTAATTAGAGAGCAGCGACTGCACAGTGCTGAAGAGTGCACCCTGAAACGGTTCCCACAGCACTGCAGTGACTCACGGTTGGGATTGTATGATTAGAACTAAAGCTCTCCCCCTCCACGAGATAGACTAGTAAGTTTGGGGAAGATGCAACAAATTTACACAAAGAAATCTGCTAAAATAGGTAAATAAGAAGAATTTCAAACGAAGTAAAATTTCAGCTAAATAACAGAAACACTATACTTGAAAAAAAAAAAAAGCCTGATTAATATTACTGCCATGTGAAAAGTGCATAGTAATAGTGAAATCCTAAAGCCTGTGCCCCTCCTGGTGTTAGAACATGGGTCTTAAACTTTGGAGCCTTCTGCCATCTCTAGGGTCATATGATTTCCTTATAAATATATGGATCTAAACACATCATAAGAAAATGTCACATTGCAGATTTCCAGGATAAGGAAAATGCTGGTAACAAACACAGAATGCTACAGAAACTAGCACAGTACTGGTTATATGTTAAAATACTAAATAATAGTAAAAATGTTCATATATGAAGTTATATATTTGACCATATTGCCATAACTGTAATAACAGTTATGTTTCCACTATGTTGGGGGAATTTCTATATGCTTCCTAAGGAAGTTTTGAAGCTATTTAGTCTAAAAAAATGTACAAAGGATGTAAGATACAATCCACGATCACCTACTGAATCATTGAAGAAAATATTCTCCTCAGATTCCCTCACTAATTGAAGACTAAGTAACCTACGCCCTTGGTCAACAGTACTATTATATCTTCTATTCTTAAAATCAGAAAAACCCATGAGGAAACCATGCAGTCATGCCTCAATTAACTAGCTACGTGATGCAGATTTGTGCTCCTATGGCTTAGTGAAGTACGATGTTATTTCTGCATGTCTGAGAAATATTGGAGGTTAGAAACAAATTCCTTCATGCTTACTGTGTGCACTCAGATGAAAAGCAAAGCCTCCAAACACTGCAAGACTCAAAGTTTGTAAGACCTACACTATACAGTAAATATTCTTTAATTTAGATATCTAGCTTCCTTATTTTCATACACAAGCAACATTCTCTTCCAGGTCCATATGTATTCTCACTACTGATAAGACCCAGATTTTCTACTTTCCTTGGTCCAGGGCTGGCTACAATTAAATTAGTTTTCACAAAAATCCCCAAACAATCAAAAGCAAAACAAAACAAAAAAAGTGCAGGCATATAACTGTATGATTTCTTTATGGAAAAATTATCTGCTGTGAAGAGAAACAAGAATTCTAATGCAGAAGAAAAAAAAACAAAAAAGAAAACATCCCTGAAAAGATTTCCACTGTGGTATGCCACTGTGGTGCCTCATAGGAGTCACAGTTCAGAAGCGCCGTGATAGTGCTTTCATGGGTAATGTTGCTCTCCAGGTGGACATTTCTCACTTTGTGTTTAAGCCACAGAATTTTAGTAATTCTATTAGATGGGTAAATATATACACTCACACACTCATAAAAAACATCGGGAGGCTCAACCCAACAAGGAGAACAGAAGCCTAACTTCTGCTCCTGTAAGGCAGTGCAGCTGCTACTTCTCTAAGAAATTTTACTCAAAATATATGCTATCAGTTTACTAGAGCATAAGACAAGTTAAGTCCTGGCAATCTCATGCAGGATTCTTTCACAGGGGCTACGTCTCAGATCTACCCTAAGGACATTTGGCCACATCACAGTGACTCGATCTCCCTTTTTATCTGCCCCTCTGCAAGGTGTGTTATGCTGCATGTTTAGATTTTTCTGGCGCAGCTGCGAACAAGCTTCTATGTTATTTCCCTGGGTTTTCTTGGGTTATGATTCTCCTCCTATTTTAAATCCCACAAGATCTAAACTTGTGCAAGTGGGTCAAGCATTGGCTTCCCTTTCCTTTCGTGACATCATCTTGCACAAAGGCAAAGGAAATGTTTTGCAATGCAGATCAGCACAACCACAATTAAAAGAAGTGACCTGCTTGATGCCTTTTCAAAATTATCCAGTCTGAAGAATATCAGCTCTCTTCCAACTAAGGAAATTATAAAAGATCTAATGAGCAGATAGAATATAGCCATAGAAAATGCACATCAGCATACCTTAACAAAAGTAAAATAAATCTTGAAAGTTTAATATCCCCCTTTCTTGGACCTAAATAGGCCCCTTTGGAAAACTATTTTATTGTTTCTCATTAAATTAGAATTGTGCTGAGATGCCACTATCTACCATTTCCTACTATTATTAATGTAAAAAAAACCAAAAAAATCACTGCATATTCAGCATTTCCCCAGTTAAAACTAGACAGAAAGAATATCAGAGTTGTGTTTCTTCTTAATTCATGCTAATTTAAAAACAGAAAGTTCTTTACTTTTTTTTCCCCCAGTTTGCATCTGCATTTAAAGATAGCAATATTTTCTAATGATAATTAAGAACATTTAATTTATTGGTTTATTACTTCTGTCCTACATTAACAGCTCTTACAGAAACAGCTCAGAGATACCACATGTGTGAATGTGCTTAATTCCTCTCTCATTAACCTTAGAAACACATAGTAATTTCTCGGCAACTCAAACCAGAAGTTGGTGGATTTTCTTTGGTTTTCAAGTTCTTAGTCAAAGTAGTGGCTTACGGTACAATCACGTGTCCCAAGTCTGTTGCTCACCAAAATTTCAGCTTTCATGACCCTCGTGTTTAGCAATTACTGCTATAAAGAGGAGCTTGTCATGTATAATCATTTACATATGAGGGTATGTTCTATTAATGAAATGTTAATATTTTTGTGTAGTTTGCTCAAGGCGGAACGCTTGAATCAGGTTGGCATTTTTATCAAGAAAACAGAAAGCGACAGAGATATGCATATGGATAAGATGAAATTCTCCCAGTATACTCTTAATAATATAGGAATCAACATTTCTAATTTGCCCAAAGACTCTTCCTTTCTTATTTGCTACCAAAACACAGATGCTTAAATTTTTCAGACACTTTTGGGTTTTGCTTATTTAACATTCATTGAAGTGAGCATGAGTCAAGTCGGGGCACGAAGGAGAAGAGCTGGAGAAAAGGGAGACAGGAGTGACTCTTGGCCAATGGGCAGTTGATGGAGCTGGAAGCAGGGCAGGGACTGTGCTTCAGTATACATCCTTGGGTTACTTCTACTTTCTGTTCAACCAGGAATGTCTTACTGGGTTTGTGGATTAGGACTGGGACCCTGAGGAGGAACAGAGAGCATTTGTAGGAACTGCTGTGGGTGAGGCACCCTCCTGTGCAGTTTAGAATTCATGGTGATATCTCAAGATTAGAGAATAAAAAAGAGCTCCAGTCTCATCTCCTGTAGGACATAGTGAAGATAACCACGAGATGCAGGGATTGCTACCAAAGACTTCTGCAAAACCCCCATGGTGGTGTACGAACTGCTCCGGTCACTGAGAAGCAAGTTATAGTTCTGAACTCTATATTCATGTGGCCACAGCAGCAATGCCATCACTATTATTTAAAAATCACAGTCTGGCAAATTTCACTCTGGTCAATGAAGAAATGTGCAGCCACTCTTATTTGGACTATTAATTCTTATAAATTCCCTGCTCTGTGCCGTGGGGAGAAGGATGCGCTGGCTCAGACTGTGCTTATCCCTGGCAGATCTAAGCTTTTATAGCTGCTATTTCCTGCCCTGGCAGAAACTGTCTTTGGGGATCCCACGGTCTCCTTTCAAAATTTGATGTCTCCTCCAGTCCACTGTTTGGAAAATACTTCAGGAGAGATGCACACCCTTTGTCATATCCTTTCTTTTTGGACTGTTAGAGACCTGTGGAGCATCTGCAGCTTAAAAGATAACGGGGCTGATCACACAAGTTCATTAGTGCCTAATCCACAGTTTCAATGGCTGTGTGCCACAGAGCTTCTGCTTGATCGACCTCGACAGGCAGTGGTGTAGTCATATGGAGTTTTTAATAAGTGTCAGAAAACCTGAAGTTCTAACGTATCCCTAATGTTACTTTTTGGCATCGTTATCCACTAGAGATGAAAGAATGAAATTGAAATGTCTGTTTCCAGAAAAAAAAGAACTCTCACCTGGGTTGAGTGTGAGGGAATGAATGGCTCAAGAAACCTGCATTAGGATGAGGTTAAATCCCTTCCAACTCACTTGCTCAAATCCAGCAGGGGTCAATCAGAAATTGTCACTATTTGACATCCACAAAGGCATACGTTTCAAAATAGGCTTTTTAGTTGCCTTTTGGGATGAGTTACCAACGAAATTAGTTGGCCTGACTGCATTAGTATTTATTATGTCGAGTGTTGACACCGTGCCCAGCACAACAGGACATGAGAAAATAAAGAGAGACTCTCCTGCTCGCAGCTGAAAGCACAAAGGAAGAGGCGCGGGGGCAGCCTGGATCACAGAGATGTTCAGGAGTGCCTGATAACCCCATCTTTCACACACACAACAGGGACCAAAATGTGTTGATCCATACGATTGAAACAAGTTCACCAGACATTTGGAAGAAAGCTATATGCTGCTGCCCCACCAGGGTGTGTTCTGTGCATAAGTCAGCAACGCTTCGGCCCCAAGATGCAGTCAATATTCCACAATATAAGTTTGTAGAAATATTTCAGTGAACAGTCTCAGAAAAAATAGAGTATGGAATAAATTATGCTTTAATTATCTTTTGTTATTCTAGTGTAACTAGCTTGATTGTCTTTACTATAAGTCAAATTACAAATGTGCATGGAAAGCCCAAAATTTGACCCTATATATCATGTATGTGTTTACAAATACATTCTTGAACTACTATTAGTGTGGTTTCAGTGGTAAGAAGTTTTTTTTATATATATTTTTTTTTTAAAGACTATCCTAACTGAAAGTTTAATTTTTTCTTTAAATTAAACTATATCTGTCTGACCAAATGAATGTGATAATTTTAAGGAAGGAAGTTTATCCTTTTTTTTTTTTTACTATTACGCTTCACTGAATAATCTGTATTAAGCTATGCTTTAAATCAGCATTTTCTCAAATTGAAGAACAACTGATGCTAAAATATATGGTAGATTATAATACTTCCAATTTGCATAAAAATAAAAAAAAATCAGTTTATCACTAGTGTTCTTTCTAGCAAGGATTTCTAAAACCAGTGGCTAGGAAATATTGTTGGTTTTCAGACCACACTTCATCTAATTATACAAAAAGCATATCCACAGAATTGCAAGGGTTCATGGAAGAGATAATCAAATCACAACCATTCAGAATGAGAGAGCTGCTCAGTGTGGAACTGCTGATACAGCAAGTTAATTACAACAGTTTAGCACCAAGTTCTTGAACAGATGCCACAGGTTTAACATTTCTGAGTACAGAGATACAAATATTAAAAGAAACAACAACAACCACAGAAACAGACGAAGCAAGTCTGGTCTTCAGGATGAACCATATTTTTAACACAGTTATATTAATATTTTCTTGGAAAAAAAAAATCGCCCAGCACAAAGCAAGCATCTATCTTGCGTTAATTTTGATTAGGGGGACTAAAGCAAACTAAGAATTTCATTTAGGAAAATATTAATGATCTCAAACCTAGTTCCAGAGATATTTGTGCCATAACTCCTACATTTATTTATGTACAAGTTAAAAAGGGCTTTATTCTCAAGATTGGATCTTTATGGCCAAAGCCATCATAAAGATTCTTATTGATTCAAGAGAGATTTTGCTGATTCTCATGTTTGACATAGAACAAATTTTTTTTTTCACCTTTGTAATTTTCTCCTTTTGTTGTAGAGTGTTAAAACAATACAACAAATCATGGTGAAAATTAATACTATTCTTTTAAGTTTATATATGTGCTTCTTCACATTTCATAAAACTTTTATTGAAAATTTGGCTCCAAATCTTAACAGCTGGCAAAGATGAACCACTGAGTTCTAGCTAGAAGGTATTTGGAAGTTATACTAATGTCAATATTTAGCATTTCAGTGCAGCTTTTTGTTCTGGAAAGCATGGCAAAAAAAATCTTTCATTCCTTTATTATTTTCCTTTAAAAAAGAAATATTTAATTAATAAACATCATGCTTTTTAAATAGCGCTACTATTTCCCTTGCTAACTGTCAACTCTGTATGGACCAGAGCCCTCTTAGAAATGAGGCAGTCTACATGTAAATTAACCACTAGAATTTCTGACTTTAGTCTTATTCTAGCCTGAGCACCATTAAAACACACCTCAGTATAAAAAGAAACCCCTGTGTGCTTGAGAGGGCTGTGGAAACAGAGAGCTCAAGCTTGCATGATGCAACGGGCGCAGTGCCTGCATCACCGCGTGAACTCTCTGGGGGCTGGTGCGCAGACAGGAGTTACCGATACCCTCCCTTGGCAGAAGCACTGTCTCAGCCCTGGAAAACTGCCTCAGCCTTGTTCTGTCCACGCTTCCTGGCACTGTGTCTCGGCAGGGATCGTTCCCTGGGCACAGGGCTAATTGGGTTTGCAGGACGCAAGTTTTGGGCTCGGGCAGTTATTTCTGCCTCAGCTGTCTCAGTGCTTTGCTAGAGATGTCAGCGGCAAGACTCACGGGATTTCCAACATCTGCCGTGCTTCAAATCTGGGTGCGTAACTGGGAGCAGTTTAAAGAGATCTGATTTTGAGAAGAACAGTATTGAGCATTTTCCAAAAATTGTATCCTCGTAATGGGTCTCTAGGTGATTGTTCCAAACTGGAAACATTCACGCTTGCTAATCCCTCTGGAAATTTGAGCCCACAGGGACTTGCACAAAAAAACATGTAGCAGAACAGGGATTTGTGTTCAAATATCCCCTGGGCTTAGGCTACCACTGTTAGTACTGGGCCATCCCATATTATATTGGTGCCTAAATTAGAAAAGCAGAGAATATGTAAGAGATGAAGTAAGACAATTAGTATAAATATAACCAACATGGGATGTTATGATGAAATGATTTTTTTTCCACTTCCATTGCACTTTTTAAAAAATTAAATTTAAACCCAAAATTCAACCATTTAAACAGGTTAAGCCTTTTCCTGTCGCAGCAAAGCCATACATTGTTATTGCTATTTTACATGACAGATGACTTAGGTGGAGCAATTCCCACATGAGATTATGAAATGTTTATTTTGTTTCTCCCACTATTTTTATCAGGCCTAATTTAACAGTACGTTTATACAGGTTTCTTACACCAATGGTATATAAATATCCAGTGAACAAAAATGTGTGTCAGCAATACAGGCAAGACTTTTTCTCCTCCTATTATTTTATATTAAGTTCTATTAAAGCACAGACAAATCAGCTGGTCTCAGATTACAGCTAGTGTAACCTTAATGAAGCTCAGACTTGTACATGTTACTTAGACATGAATGTTAAATTTGAAACTTTTGATGGCACAAGTGGCTGCTCACCAACTCCTACTTTCATGCACATTGAAAATGTCTTTGCCTGTGTTTATATGACAGCGAAATTTGGTCCTTGAACACCTGATTTGCACAGCTGCAAAGAACAGCCTGAAAACAAAGAAACAGAAACTCCACAGATTGGGGTTAAAGTGGGTTCCGCAATAAGCGTTGTCAATAGGTTCCTTGTTGCTAAGGAAACTATTTCCTTGGTAGCTGCATGTTTGCCACATCTTACTAAACTGGTGTCAATCTCAAGCAAAGAACAATGTGTCATGGCATCTCAGGAAACAAAAACCCAGATAGGCTGAAAGTTTATTAAATACTAATTAAAAAAAAAACCACAAAAAACCCCACTCAAGAACCCAAACCAAAGCCACTGTCTGATAACTCATTGACTGTGTAAGAGTCATTAAGTGGCCATACATTTAAAAGTATTTATATAGTAAATAAAAATATTTTGTTCTCCAAAAATATGAAATAGACACTTTTACAAAATGTACTTTTTCTTTAGCTGTTGAAAATCTCAGGTGATACACTCATGTGACAACTGAGTTTGTTTGCAGGAATGGATGGGGAACTGGGGTGTCCTGGCATGAGCATAATAGAACTGTCCACTGGTTTTACTTTCCAGTGGTTAGTGGCTGGCCCAGCCCTTACCCTTAACAGGTGGCATTACTTTTTTTCCTATTGATGTAAACATAAATGATATTTTTACCATCTAATAGTACATTATATGGTAATTTACAACCTCAGAGAGAGTCAAGCAGATTCTAAGTGCACTTGTGAAAACACAGAAGTACAAAAATGCACGGCAAACCTTTTGCGTACAGCTATCAAGAATAGAAAGGAAAGGATAAAGTATACCAATTCTTGTATCCCATTGTACCTCCTTTCCCCTCTGCTTTTCAAGTACACATATATTAGCATCACCAAGAATTTTCATGGGCAGATTATTTTTTTGAAGTAGGAGGTTCCAAATATGCCAGTTTAAAGGCCATGGCTTTCAATATACGCCACTAACAGTGGTACCCATCCCCATGTTAGATTACGAGCCAAGCAAATCATGTCTATATGATTATGAAATAAATTCAATGAATGTGGATGAAGAGTAAGATCAATTTTATAAGATGAAGCACAGTGAGGAATACCAACATTGTTTCTATAGCTACTCACAACCATACTCCAATTCTACAAAATCTGAAAACAAAACCCTCACACTGTTTCAATATTTGTGCTTTTTCCCAAATGACCCAATGAGTAATTATTTTGTCCCACTCAGACTGTTTTGTACAGAGTCAACATACCCAGACTAGGGGAAATTACTTTTTTTGCAATGTTTTTACAACCTTGTAATTTCTAAGAAAAGGAGGGGCAGAGAACATTTTGCTACACAGAATAAATGAAACCTGGAATAAGAAAACAACAAAGGAAAAGTATCATAAAACAGAGACTTCTCCAAGAATGAGATGCTGAAAGGGAATCAGTGCAAGGAAAATCCTATGAAATATGCCATGACCAGAGCCTTCCATTTTTCTGCTCCTTAGATAAGCCTTAATGCTAAAATTAATTATTTGTATATCCCCAAGTTCAAATTCTAAAGGTGCTCAAATTATATGGAAAGAGACACTAGAGCAAAAAGCCTAAGAGAAAATTAATGTATTGAATATAAACAGAAACTATGCGGACATTTCTACTATGTGACTTATTTAACTACCAGTATATTTTTTTAAAACTTTTTTTTTCCCACAGTATTTAAGCCTCTTTTACATTGCATCTGTAAGCTCCAGGATAAATATTTTTCCTCTTTGGAAGGTGCTATAACAATAAGATATTACAAGCATGTAGGAAATAGAAACAAAGGAACAGAAATTAAAGACAAGAAGCGATCCATGAGAAATTAGCTTGATTGACAGCAGTCCTATTTCACAGTGTACTGTAGTTACCAAATCTGATGCAGCAGCAGAATTCATGCACTCTTTACTGCTTTTCTTTGCAAAAGTAAAACATATTTTACAAACACTGGCAAAGTTATGTAAAGTCAGCTCTCCTCAATCTACCTGGGTTTTGCTAGCTTATGAGAGTTTCACTGGGTATTTTGTGGGTTTCATGAAAAACTGCAGAGAAAATCCTACTTAAGCTCCATAATCTTAGACTTCCCAAAAGTGAGAACATTCACTCCATTAATCAGACTATCGCAACATACATAATGATATTAACTTCCACACCTTTGCAATGGAATCAAGACAGCATTGTTCATTGGTGCTGCACATCACTCGGACCAAGGAGATACAACTTACGCAGCTGTTACTGGGAGACACAACAGTAAAATTCTCCTCTCCATTTTCAGTGAGTTTAAGAAAACAATGGTAATGAATGTAAATAGGGTCTGATCAACATTTGATCCCATTCCTATTTTCTCTAATAGGTGAGAGGAGAAATGCAAGTAGGACAGGAAATTTGAAAAGAATCTATGCAGGAGGAAAAAAAATCCATGTGTACTTGTTTAATTAGATTGTGAAGGAGGAAGCCATGAGCAGAAGCTGGCTGGGAACCTGGGTGCAGGTGAGGAAAAGAGCGTGGAGCTGTTTCAACCAACACTTACCCAGACCACCTCTGCTCAACAGGAAGTCTCCTCACAGAATTAGAGGGAGATTTGATGGTGGAATGTAAAGTCACAGGCAGAGACGTGTTTTGCCATATGTGAACAGTTTCTGGCTGTGGGATGTAAGCGAGCAAGCAGCATCAATGTTTCCTAAAAGAAGCCTTCTTCATGTAGGAGCACTTTTGACCTAGAGCAACTGCTCTGGGAACACGGTCATGAGAAACAAGTTTGAATGAACTTCTGTATGTAATTGACAGCATACTCAGTTCAGCAGAATTTAAATACAAAGAAACGCAACAATTTGACTCTTGCTAACTTGGTCTTTCAGGTCTTCTTTTTTCTAGGTGTGTTTTAAAATGTAAAATTTGTAAAATTGCTGCAGCTCTCCTAGAAGCCACCACCTCTTCCTGCACCCTCAGGAAGAGGTCAGGTGCATTTCCCTTAGTTGTATGTAACCCTGATTTAATAATAGGTGGGTTTAACAACAGTCATTTTGCATATTTGAATGCATATGTGACTGCATTAAGAACAACAAAGATGCACTGTGCTTAAAGGTGGTATGTTTTTCAACTGCTTCTGTTTAATTTGTATTCTTGGTGGTTTTGTGGATTGTACCTTCAAAACTGATTTTCTCCACAGAAGCAAATATATCCTGGCCTCTCTTCTGCTAATTTAACAGTCTGCTACTTAACACTGACTATCAGAAATACTATGAGATATGGGAAATAAAAAGTGTATCAGAGGACTTTAATAGGGACATCAAGGTTAATATCTGTTTTTTCTTGAGAAACTACAAGCAAGACAATTTATTGAATTGGACCTGAGTTTTACGTTTAATTATCTAAAGCATGGTTTCCTTAGCAGCAGAGCTCTCCATTGCCTGCCATCCAGAGAGGCAGCCGGCAGAGTTGTGATGAAATCCATCAGCTGGGACCTGAACTAAAGGTTACACTATGAACAACAAAGTCAAGAACACCATGCAGAGGGCTGATATGATAGACCCTAACGAAAAGACTTTACAACAGGCTAACACCAGTAGGAAGCTGCTAAATATTCATTAAGCCCCTCTGAAATAGCAATATTTTAGCTATCACAAAATCAAACTACACAGAAGATCAAATAACGAAAAATTATTTCTTGGCACAGGTTCCTCTGATGCTTTATTTCCTTGCAGCCTGGAACTACAGGGAAACAAGAAGTTTCCTGCAACTTCAAAATAAAAGCGTTGCAGATAGCTGGTTGAACAAGCAGAATATCACACTGGCATTTTGGTATCATTGGCAGCCTTCCTTGATTATTGACACCACTGCTCCTGTAACAGCCTGCAGAGCTGCAGCCAGCATCTCTAGTATTTGTCACTGTCACTTCACAAGTGCTCGGCATTGTTCAGGAAATTGTATGTGTAAAGCAAAACTGCCTGCGACCAACTTCGACAAGGGAGCGTGGATGTGAGGGTGCTTGAAACTGAAACAGAGGTTTTATGTGTCCTATTATGTGCCCCAGCAAGAGCCATAAATAATTGTGACAAGGATTTTTTTTGTGTGTTACATGTGAAAGTCCTTGACTGTGCCTCCTGCTTGAGCTCCCCCCTCTCTCTCATGCACTACAGCTGCCAAGCTGCATGATGATAGATGGCACTATGCAGCAAATGACAGGCGGATAGATTTTTTAGTTTGTGCTTTAGAGAGAATCAGATATGCTGTATAAAGCAATAAAAAAGGCATACTCACAAGGTGGGTTAAAAATAGCTAGCACAGCAGTAGATGAGTTTGCTGTTTATCAAAAAGTTAAATCTCTACATATAAAGTTCAGGTGATTTGTTAATTTTTTTAAAATCTTAGCAAATAGTGATCTTAAGCAGACAAACCTATGGAGTTTCATATTTTTCCCTCCCTCTTTCACATAGAATACACTGAAAACTCAAATATAAACTTTTCTGAATAAAGACAGCATACAAAAAATACAATGAGATGAAGAAAGCCCTGGATCTGTACAAGGTGTGTTTGAAAATTTTGCTCTCAGATCTTGAAACATGAGCTCAGACTCCTTGTAAACTTGAGTCATCAAGCCACTGGGGACAGTAAAACTCTTTAATATGAAATTTGACCAAGATTATTTGAGAACCAATATAGCAAATTATTTCTATCCTTAATAGATCATATCTGATGAAAAACATATATATTTTTAGTATATACTATGTTCTCTTAATATGCTAAAATACAGCAATTTTGTGGTGATAAAGTAGATAGCACCAATGAAAGTGAAAATTCAGGTGCATCACAGCATTCACAAGGTATTTGTGGAATATACTTTACAAAGACATAGGTGGCCATTGTGATTGCACAGGAAAGCTTGAGGAAAAAGGCTGTCCAAATGCTTCTGTTCTCTACACTGCTAAAATCTGACAATTACATATACATAAGGCAGTAGCTTTTCCTCATGCATAATACTTTGTGGTAATTGAATCCGATGTTCTGAAGAACAGGATGTTCCCCTGAAACGTACACTGTGCACATCTGAGATGTGCAAACTTGGAAGTTGTTCTGTCCTTTCCCCTGGATATTCACTTGTTTTCCACTGTGCTTTCTATTGATCTAGATTCTGTGTAACAAATGGCCTGGTTTCCCAGCCACCTTGGAAATGTCATGCAGGAGTCAACAAAAATACTTAGTGTATGTTTTATAAAGAATTACAGCTGGCTCTGAATTACTCTGGCTTTCATCTCTGTAAAGCCAGTCTGGTTGCTCTCTGTATCGATGGATGAGCCGAAGTACCAGGAAATGATTCAATGAGCCAGTGAGTTTCCCAGTTCATGGACATGACAGCCTGAGACATACTTATTCACTCTGCTTCTGTCTCCTCATACACTATACTTGAAGCTGCTATGTAATTTAAGAGTACTCAGTATATCAGATCTCAACTATTTTTCCCCTCTGATTTCTGATGAATCATGCTAGGAAAGCTCTGCTTTTAACGCTGGAGGATGTGACATAATGCAAAACAGCCCAAGAAGTATATTAAAAAAATATGTCTGTCAGACTTTATATTGCTGGAAGGGGATAATTTGAATTATATACCCATAATTCAAATTTGGAGATAATTCAACACCCAAACAGATACATTTCTAGCTGTACGCCGTCATCTGATATAATACTGGCTGTTGTTTATTACTTACTAGTATGTTATTATAGCATCACCTCCCCATGCTATGCTTAGGGGACAGTTTACATTTCCATAGTAAAATCCATTTTCTATAGGTTTATAACTCAGTTTACATTTCACAAGGCTGCTGCCTGGCATATGAATTTTGGTTCAAGTTCTATTTGTTTGACTAAAAATAACTTTCAAAGCAGATTATTATAATTAATCAATGCAACAGAGAAGTTTTACAGTACATAGTATTGTTTCCCAGCCCAAGGAGTTTTAGCAGCTCCCAGATATACTAGAAAAGGACCTATTAAAGTCCTTTTTACAAGAACCTGATGGATTTAGGACCAAATGGAACTACTTAAATAAGCAGATGTTCCAGCATTGCTATATTTAGAGGTAAGTCAGCACAGTAATGAAGCACAATGCTTTGAAATGGAAAGGGAGCATTTCTTACACGCTGTGACCACAGCCACACAGCTCAGTGTCCCTGGCACACCCACCACTGTGCCCTACCAGGGACACAGTGCCCAAGAGGGACTCACCGTGCTTTGCGGGTGCTAAATAAAACAAGGGGTTAAATCACCAGCAGAACAAAGGTTCCCACTGGCTTCAGTGTCAGTGTCTCCTTAGGTCAGGCATGGAAAACATGAAAAGTCTAGAGCAGAGGTATATGCTATTGTTTAAAGAAGAAAACCTTAAATACTTAACTCTCAGTCTCACAGATAGGCAATGCTGAACATCGTCCTCTGCCCCAGGCTGATCTAATGTTCTTCCATACACACCTCTTGTATTTTCCACAAACTGCTAATTCCCACCACAGTCTTCTCCACTCTCACATTACAGTAGTCTAACTGCACAATTAGAAGGGCGTGTATCAACATTTCATTTCCCTATCACTTTTCATTTTCTCAAGATTTCTGACCGAGGCAGGAACAAGAAGTGCCAAGAAAATCTGAAGGAATTGCCGGGGATCTGATCACAGTGTCTGATTTAATACTTGCCCACTAGAAGCAATGAACTAAAGATTGAATGTATGTTCCTGCTCAGTGGAATAACTTCTCCCAATTTCCCAAAGGTGTCTCTTTCATTTGCGGAAATGCCCTGAAATAACAAAATATTCTCAGCCACATAAGCACAAAATAACCTAACTGTGCCTTCACACTGACACCCTTGCTACCTGTGCCCGAGAAGGTATTACAACATGAGCTGAAGTCGTTATGAGTGTAAAAATAGGGAAACAGAAAGTCTAAGCTCTTCTACCACAGAGACGCACATAGTCCGGTACATATGTGAGAAAATGTGAAAGTTGTACTTGATAGCTGTTCTCCAGACCATATAATCATGCTTACTGTTTTTGCTGATTAGTTCTGGAAAAATAATTATTTATTTTGAATCTGCTAGAGAATTTAATAGAAAACAATGAGCATTGACAAAAATAGAGTCATCTCTTAAATGCAGAGGTCTCTATCTCTGGGTGCAACAACTCTAACCTTTCCCTATTCTCGTTTTTTCCCATTTCAGGGTGTTGGCAGCATTGCCGAGCAGCTGGGGGACTCTGGGAGTTATATGAGCAGTCAAAATCTTCTGGAAGACAAAGGTAATGTAACCACATTCCCAATCCTGGGACATGCCTCTCCCAAGATCCTCTGAGCAGGAGGAAGGAGCAAGCAGGGTGCGGTGTGGCTCCTTCCCAGGCAAATTATGGAGCTTTCTCGTATCTGTTGTGCTCGACTGGAGCAGGGGTTACAGAGGAGGTTTGTCAGTTTGGATGCAACTTCGGAATATCATGTTCAGCTAGTGCTGGTGTTTTGATCGTTATAGGGTTTGTGATCTCAGCCTTCCTGACCAGGGTTCATTTTAAACAGCCATCACAGATTTTGCACAGGTTGATACATGTGTCTCTAATCATCAGAGCCAAACTAGGGTTGCACCTCATAAACATTGTCTTTCTTGGAAGAAAATGTTTTCTTTCAGGTCAAACCGAATCACTGGGCGAGCAAGGAGGAGGAAAGGGGGAGTTTATTATGCATGTCTAGTCTGTCCAAGAAAAGACGGGATTAACAGCTAATTTCCTGCCATTATATTTCAGCCCCAAAGAAAGCTTTTTCAAAGAAATGACTTGCATCTCAAAATGACTTCACATCTGCAAGGAACAAAGATGTGAAACTCACCAGGACATAGCCTGAATTCTAACTCCTTTGCAACTCTTTCTACTGCTCTTGTATGAAGTTGTAAGTTGTGACAAGGAACCAGAAGCAGACCCCTCCGTCCACGTTGTCAATCCTGGTGGGTTACAGGGATGCACTCTGCTGTCAGGGGTTAAGTTTGGAGCCAGGAGCTGCTCTGTCTGATCTGTTGTGATCATATTTTAAATGGCTGTGGAAACTGCTGGAAATCTGACGGATGCATTTAATGCTGAAACTGAGCTAAAGGCATCAGACTGCCTAAACATGCTAAAAAAATCACATTGTCCTGCGCTGGTCCTCTGAGATTCCACCCTTCCGACACATGCCTGTTACCTGCCTGTGTATGTAACTGTGCTCCTAGAACGGAGCATGAAGCTATTTGAAAATCCATCCTTGAGCATCTTGGTCCCTTCTTTTCTTTCTGGAAAAGACTATTTTGAGTTTCTGAAGAGATGAAAGCAAGAAAACCAGGCTTGTAAAATTTTCCCCTCACACCTGAGCAACTTCCATTTCTCTTTTCATTGCCAGTGTTCAGTAAAAAATAACAGGAGGAAAAACACCCAAGCTGTATGATTACCTGGAACCATCTGGGGGCCTGTGCACATCTGTGCTTTTCTTGCGCTGCTACCGAGGAGCAGAAAACTACATAACGGCAAACAAAGAGTTACGGCTACCTCTACCGAGAGATCGAGCAATTTAAACCACCATGCCCCTCTCTGGAGGTTCTATCAGTTAAACAATGAATTACCAAGAGTCAGTAACACTGTAAAACCCTGGAACAAATTCTCTGCTGGTATAATTCTACTGAAGTTAAAAGAACAACGTCAGGAAATTTTGTCTGTTAAATTAAAACAATATGGATTAACACAGCATTCTGGATGTGTTTCTGTCTGTATCAATAGCACCATTAAGCGTTGTGGAAGTGTTGTGACTCCGTTGCCAAATGAAGTGAATATTAGCTACTGAAAAGGAAACAAGCTATGAATTGGCAGATCAAATTATTTACGCTTAAAAACTGCCCTGTGTTCAGCTACTCTTTACTCAGGTTAATGCAACAGAAATAGAAGATTCTCTCAATGTGTTGGTCAGTATGTTGCATGTGTGGTTAATCACAGCCACCCTTCATACCCATCTCCACGTTGCAGAGGTGACACTTTTTCGCAGGGATGTGTTTTTCTAGCGACAGACCTGCCTCCTAGTGAGCCCTATCCGATCTGTAAAACTTGTGCTGAGCAGCTGCTTCAGGTTAATGCAACAGAAATAGAAGATTCTCTCAATGTGTTGGTCAGTATGTTGCATGTGTGGTTAATCACAGCCACCCTTCATACCCATCTCCACGTTGCAGAGGTGACACTTTTTCGCAGGGATGTGTTTTTCTAGCGACAGACCTGCCTCCTAGTGAGCCCTATCCGATCTGTAAAACTTGTGCTGAGCAGCTGCTTCCGCAGCCAGCGCAGCGGGACTGGCAGGTTTGCTGCTGTGGCCATTCCCATTTGGTGCTGTGGGACAGTGCCCACCCGTTTTACAGAAATGAATTGGTCCTTTGCAGAAACGTTTCTCTCAGCACCTCACGCACACCCTGGGCCAACTCTCTCTCTGGTCAGTGGAGCTGTGCCAGTCCTCATCGGCAGCGCACGTGAGCCCCGTCGTTTTATCTCAGGCTTCAATAAGATAAATGAGTTTAATTCATCCTTTGTGTAAGTAGGGACAACTCCTAGAAATTAGACTGGAGTTGAATGCCTCGGCTTAATCCCTGAATTCATTTCTCTAAACAAAAACTCATCTTAAGATCACTCTTCTTAGGTCTGTCATTAGCAGGAGTCATTTGTGACCTATAAGCTTTAAAAATTCCCCATCTAATAGTCATCACAATAAGGGATCACTCAAAGCACTCAGTGATACTGGATCAGATTCTGAAAACAGCTCACCACTGCTATATAAAAAACCAGAGTCTGTAAAGAATTTCTTTCACAAATTACATTTGTTCAGAGCCACATAACAAAAGAAGCCAGAATCTAGATTAATTATCATCATTAAGCTACAACTCAGAAGTCAGTCAGTCCTCACTAACAGATTTCTTTTCAAAGGCTTGCACAATTGCTTATGAAGGTTTGCAGCTTGTGCACCTCTAAACATATACAAAGGCCTATAAATAAAATAATAATAATAATAAAAAATCCTATCGCTAAAATTAGTGGAAAAGCAACACACTGAGAAGTATGTATTTAACTCTTCTCCACATACACAAAGTTGCTAGGGAACGAGCAAGCGCCTTGCAAACTGCCAGTACAATTACATTTACAAAGAACTGACAGGGATTGACCTTTGCCTACTCCTTCCTGTCTGCCTTTTACCAGGCATGGAAAAGCCTGGTGGCTTGACAAACAGATTTGATGGGCACATTTCCAGACAGCGTGCTGTCTGGACGGCTGAGGTAGTCCTCTTCGGCAAGTCTGCTAAGAACTAAAGGAGCTTTTAGGAGCGCCACAACTGTCAGCGTTTAGCTCTCCTAGTAAAAGGTGGTCTTCCCTTCGCTAAGCTTCTGTAAGCTTTGGCAGTATGAAATTTGTTTAGCACTTTAAAGCACAGCACTTCCAGCCAATGCCCAGTCAAATAGTTCCATTAACATCTGTTAATGAAATTGCAGTGTAATTCCTGCAAACAAATTAAATAAAGGCTCGTATTTCCAAACGCAAAATGTTTTTCCAAGTCAGAGCTGTACAGGCAGACAAAGTTGCAGGGGTTGTGTATGAGCACTGCTGTGTGGAGGTGATACCCCAACTTCCACAGAAACCCCTGAAAATATGCATAAAAAAGCATGTACATTATTTAGTATAAGCAGCTAAGAAATTCTGTGCTATTATCTGTATATTTTAATAATTGCAACTTTCAATGGTAGTGACATAAAAACAATTACTTTTTGAAATTCCTCTGTGTATATGCATTTGAAACTACACAGCCATTAAAAACAGTCTGTCGAATTAAAGGTTGTGCAATTAATTAAGTGCAAATCCTGTAAAACTGGACCAAGGAGAAAATTCATCAAATGTGTGAAATATGACCTATCTTGTCCAAAAGACAAATATGTTTAAACAAAATATGAAAATTGATGACAAAATTACTAGTAGCAAAATGCACACAGAGCAAATATGAGACAGCTGTACTTTGATTCAGCATGGGAGGTTCACCCTTACAGAATTTGTGATTCATTATCTCTACTGTCTTGTAAAACTTTTCCTAGTTAATCTCTAAAATATGGCCTTTGTATCTATGATAGTAAAAATTCTCAATAAAATCACATATAACTGTTTAGCAATGATTTACTGTCCCTTTCCAGAATCAGATTAAACCTGTTATAAATTGGATGTGGGTATCCAGGAGCAAGCTTTCATTCTGGCACCTGAAATCTTTGCCTTTGGGAGCTGCTTCTGGCAGTCAACGTCCTGGTGTGACCCAGGTGGGGACAACCAGCCCAAGCAGAGCCAGGTGACAGTGGTGCCACGTGGGTGTGCCTCTGCTCTGCCCTGAAGGAGGGCTTACAAGGCAGACTAGGTGTCCCCCTAGCACCCAAATATTTACTGCCAGGCAGAAGCGGAGTCTTCTCAACTTTGGCAGCCGTGAAGCTGGATGCCTGGACCTTGTTTAAGCCACGCAGGGTTCACGCTCCGTAGACCAAGAGTTGGTATAAGCTGGTCACAAGAACCATATTTTGAAAGGTTTTACTGTCAAATAAAAGTAACCCCAGAATGACACTTGTTCTATCCTACACAGAGCAACGCACTGACAAGGAGAGCTATAGATTCTCTGCCCGACACCACTTGAAGGTACATTTTCAGTATCTCAATAAATTATTCTAGCAGTAAGGCAACAGTCGTCTCCTGTTGCCAGCTTTGGGCGCAAGTCTTCCCACACGAGTATAAACAACTATTTGCTGATGGGCTGCGACTGGAAACGGTTGCCGTGGCATACCGGGGAGTAGGATTTTCTCAGTCATGTTTGATTTAGTGTTCAATATTAATTAGATCAGGTAAAAATAAGACACAGAGTAAAGGAGTTGGTTACTAAGAATATTAACACATGAAATTAAAGGAATCCATAGAATATTTATATTGCATAAAGTAAAAAAAAAAAATCACAAAAAAATGTTTGGAGGAGAATGCGCTTTAGCAGAGGAACACCTAAAGGATTCATGACTGTCATTTTTAAGCAGAGAGAAGCATCTTCCTTTAGCAAACCAAGGAGTACAGAGTGAACTTCCTTTCTCTTTGCTTCACTTTCTACTTGGAGCCCAGTAGGATCCAGCTGTGTTGTTGATGCGTTGCCCCACAGAAAGGAGGGGCATGAGACAGGGAGTTCAGCAAGGCAGCAGGGCCTCCAGATCTTCTCTGAGAAAACTGCTCAAACACACTTAAAATTAGCTTATTTATATTTACACATACGTACCATTTTCTTCCTGAAGGACATACGCAAACTAAATGATTCTTAAAGAATGCACAGTCTTTGTCAGGAGCTATGACTTCAAGCAACTGTGTTTGTAAGGTGGGCATGTATAATGTTCACTAGACATATTATATTACATGCGCTTGACATTATGAGCAGGTTTAAGACTTCACAAATCAAAATCAAATTGCAAAGTGGATGATAGAGAGGAGGCGGACTGCAGGGAATGCTAGGAATACAGCCTGTTATTTTCATATTAAAATGTAATGGTGCCATTAAAGTTAAAACCACTGTTAAAGTTGATTGAGTAAATTAGTTAATTAACCATAGCATCTAATGCATTCCTCCAAGGCATACCTCAGTTCCTCAAGATAGAAGCTTCATCGAGTTCCAGTTGTACATTATCCTAGCTGTGAATTTTAGTATGATTACACTGTCGGAGTGGCTTACTATTTGTCAGTGAAGAATGTAGGCTGCCTTTTGAATTTGAGGTTGATTAAAAATTAGCAAAGAAAAATGGGTATGTTTATTTTTTTACTTTTTTTTCTTTTAAGAAACTTCTCACATTTGAAAAATTATTCCTACTCTTTCTCTCCCTTTCTTGGAAAATTTTATATTAAAACAAGTTAGAGGAGGAACATTTTGGTCATCTCTCATTAAAATTAAGAAAGGAGGATTTAGTTCCACCCATCACAGTAGAATAGACTCTATAGCTGTGCTATACGAAAACCATTGCCCAATAAAACTTTCATTTGATTCTCATTAGCTTTTCCACACGGAGGCATTAGGAAGCTGTATGATGACTACTTGTGGTGGTGCTCAGCTTAGTTCCCCCTATTGCCTGCATGTGATTAGGAGCAAAACTTTCCTTGGAAGGGACAAAAGTGCACACAAACAGTTCACTTACATCAAAGGTAAAATAAACATATGCAAGACTCTTTAGAGCAAGGACCATCACTTATAACCCAGCTCAAATTATACAGCACTAAAGTCACATCTTGAAGTGTAGCTTCCCAATTCAGCATGTGGTCACCTTTCCAGGAAGGTAGCTTTCCTCTGTGGTCTCTTATGTCCAGACATCTAAATATGCAAATTACAATATTAAAATCATAATAAGTTGGTGTTTCGTTTGTTTTTTTTTTTTTTCCCCTAACAAATTCTTCAGATTGCTAGTCCTATTTATATGGTTAAAGGTCTAAGAAACACTAAATGGTATTTAAAATAATTTTTCCAGTACAAAATTTAAAGGTGCAAAATCTTTAGATGTAAGTTACTTTATAAGAGAGTTTCCCTTGGGACACCATAACCAATCACAATTTTCTTTCTTTCTTTGGCATTTCTTTTTGAGTGGACTAAAGATGAATGATGCCAACCATCAGGAATGCTGTGACCTACTTGCTCTAAAGTAAACAACAGTCAGGTTTGTTACCGAAGCTGAAGGTGCCAAATACACCTTTCCACCAAAACTTATTTTTGGCTGTATCATAGATGTTGCTCTCGACATCTTCAGCTGATATGCTTAAGATTAACTGTTACAATAAAAAGCTTAAACATAAAATCACTTTCAAATAAAGAAAGAGTAGTATTTCAAGGCAAAAGACTGCAATGGAAGAATTGAAACAACACACAAAAGTATCATTTGGATTTTTTAAAGAACTCGGAAAGGTAACTAAGATAGATTTTTCAAATATGACTTCTGAATTTAATAAAGTAAATTTTATACAAGCACCTTTTTGCAGAGTAAATGGCCACAAAGCTTGGATCATGAATTTTGCATCTACCTGCCTCACGTACAAATGAGCTAGACTAAAATACAGATTTTTTGACATAGAAATGAGCAAGAAACTAGCTGATTTTGAAATCTGTGTTATATTAAAAAATAAAATATATCTCTATCAAGATAGCAGACCATAAACTGAGTATGTTTTCAACTACTTTATCTTCCAAAGAGCTGGCTGTTAGCAAACTGTCCTAAGCATCCCTGTAGTCCATTCTTATTATGTTTCCAGAAAAAAATTACTTTTTTTCCAACAGAAATTTTGAAGACTTACTGTTTTTCATTTATAGAATTGCTCAAAAGTTATTCCTCAAAATGCAATTTTCACAAAAAACCAAACAAATCACATGTTAACAGTTCTGCTCACATGCTTTCATGTTTCCCAACCAGTCCCCTGTGACACCTCCAGTGCAGGGCCCGAGTTGCGTGACCGTGCAAGGTCCCCAAAACATTCCCCAAACCCTCTTTTTGTGGCAAGTATGCTTACTTTGACTTACATAGTAAAGGACAAACTTATTTCAGATCTTCTGAATGCATGTCTATCCAGTTTCTGAATTTTTAACACAGCACTGCCACTGAATTATTTTCCCTTGACTTCACTGCCTTGGGCAATGCTTAATTTTGAAATGATGAGGACACAATCATGATAATTCCCTCACGAAAATATGGCTAATTTTCTGCTTAAAAAAAGTAAAACTTATCTATCAAGATGCGTTGCTCTGTTTCACATGATCTCTTTGTAGGTCTTCCACCTTTTTCTCCTCTGCCACAGCCAATAATGAAACTTCTCTAAATGAGGGTTGCTTTTTTTTTTCTTTCAATTTTGCTAACAGACACTACATCTGGGAAAAATCGCTCTCCGCATATGGATAACCTCAGTGCAAAGTGCAAATGTGACAGATTTCATCCTCTATCTCACAAATGTCCAAGAGGTCATAAGCAATCTGAATGACAATTACTCGGATTTCCATGTTTCCTACACCACAAACTATCTCCATTTACTAAGCAGTGCCTAAACTCATCATACACTTCTGTATGTTACAGATGATGAACATGCTGTTTTTTCACTTAATGTTTTTTTCATTGCCTACTTGATACAAATAAAAGATCTTCCTGAAGGTCAAGGTATTGATCTCATTCAACCCAAGGGGCTCATCCCCATCCAGTGACAGATGCAAGGTACCTGTGGGATAATGGACTCATGGGAATAACCTATGAAAAGGACAGTGGGGTGGGTCTTCAGAGATTACCACTAAAACTGCAGCATTATTGAGTTATTTCTCCTTTATATCTTCTTGAGTAAAAATGAAACTGTAGAGAGAACATGCAAAGAACTCCAGTGTATGGCGTCTTAAAGTATGACACTTATGGCAGACCCCTGAATTAATAAAGAAGCAAAACCACTTGACCATTATCTGTGACACGGTCTCTGTAGTTTCATTGCTAAAAATTCTGACCTGCTATCCAAATTCTACCTAAAATTAGAAGCCATGTAATGACAGTATTTGGCTGAGCTGAGAGAGGAATTTACTGAAGAGGAAATTCCCTCTTGAATAATTAAGTAACTCACTTTTCTCTCCGTTTTTGTCCTCTCCTCATCAGATTTCTAGTATACGGAAGTAAGTAACATTCTCTTTCCACCGTTGATGAGATAATACTGACAATCTAAGTAATTTCTTGTGACTCTTAGGTATTTAATAAGGCATTTAAGATTAGTAGTTAAAGTCAGCTAATTTTACCAAATTATAGCATGTAATTGATTTAGTGATAGGTAAGCATGACTCAACTTTTATTCATATCTTTAACATAAGCAAAGAATTAATTAATTTATTCTGTCATTACCAAACAATTGTTACATTTGTAACTACTCTATAATAAGAAGTAACGCAATATCTGTGCTGTTACTTATGTCCATGACCCTTTTCAGAAACATACTCCTAGATTTCTATTCCACAAGATTTCACTGAGTAACTCTAAAGAATATATCAGCAACTAGGAAGGATGGTGGACCAGATGGAACTGTGATCAGATATGATACACAGACACGTGCATTAAAAAGAAATAAATAATGGTTTATCATTGATAAAATCAGTGTACATACAAGAACACAGATCATAGGCTAGTGCTTCACCCTTACTTTTTTATAGCTTTCATCTATGTGTTAACTCATTGTCTTCTCAATTTAGAAATTTTTAGTGCTCTGGTTGCAAGAAACTTGCTATTATCTTGTTTTTCTCAGTGACATCGTATTACAATTGCTCCCTCAGCACATCCTCTTTGCTGGACAGTTTTGTTTCCTCCATGGATCCCCTTCTTGTTTCTCCTTCCCTCCCTGCATCTTCACTATAGACCAAGATGTTCAGCCAGATACCTTCAAGCTAATAGGTTTAATGTTCTCATATTCTGTATGTGTCCAAGCTTTGTTTCCTTCTTTTTAATTTTTTTTTAATTATCATTTTTTTAACACATGGTGAGAGCTGTGCTGTTATCTCTTCTGGATCACCATGTAACCAACTAGCTAAAGCACAAAACTTTCATGTTCATTCCAAGGTGATTTACCCCTCTTTTATCACTGTCAACTCTTCCTCCTTCTCAGCTTCAGAGATTTGGTATCTTTTGGTAGTTCTTTCTCACCGTCTCCTCCACAGTGGTACTACCACGCTACTCACACTGCTGCTAACTACTGGTGCTTTATTATTCTTCTCACTGTTGTAGTGCTGATGGTAGTTTAGTCTGCTAGATGCAAGGGTCATTGCAAAGTCAGTAGCCAGGAAACTATGATAATCCATTAAAGTCTTCAGAGTTTACTATCTGAGAAATTCCATGCTCTCCAGCACCTCAGAGAATTGCTCACTGTGCATTACACTATCTAATAGCATCCTGAGTTGGAAATATATATATATCTGACTCCATCTCTGAAATGGAGGTTTAAGAAAACACATAAACCTTCTTGTGTGCTTTGGTTTTCTCTTGTTTTTAAACGCATAGAGCTCAACAGTCTTCATGCCAGGACTCGGAGTAGACATTTAGTCCTGTCTGTATTAGAAGACAGTTTTGTCACAGCCATATTACAAAGCCGACATTGCAGGGATATCCTCAATAGTTTTATCCTAAATAAGTTCAATAGTTATAATAGATATTTAACAATAGTTCAAAGAATTATTGTTTTCTTATTTAAATATCTACCATAACTCTAAGTACCAGTTGACTCTGGCTCAGTGAAATGCAAATTTTGTAAAATCCAATCCATCAAGCAGAAATTTTACTACAAAAGGGTTTCACAGAAATAATAGCTGTCAGCTAACAATTAATGCACTCAACATGCTTAAGTACTGCACTGAACTTTAATGAAAGGTTACCAAGTCTGTTAAATTGCTTTCATACCTTGTAAGACTAAAGTTAAGCAAAAATTAACATCAGTATTCTGGGAGAAGAGCATGCAAACAAAATTCACCTTAATGATGAGGGAGTGTAATGTTTTCACAGAATATTTTGAACCATGATTCCATTAGAACATTGTCAAAAAAATAATAATGTCACTCCATTTAATGTTCACAACAAACACGTTTTGGGATTTCATCTGAAATAATTCCACAGCAGATGTGAACATACAGGTATATTTAAAAACACACGCAGTTCTCCCCAAATACAAGCCTGGAGATACCCTGGAATTATGGTCTTCAGTATTTACTTTGCTACTGGCCCTTGCATTCTGATAAGGGCTCATTTCACCAGATGGAAAAGGTCATTTCAAAGCAAGGTATTGCAGCAATCACCAGAGCACACCATTTTGCTAGATGTTTGATAACGTTTCTTGTACCGTTAGCACTCTGAATACTAGGCACTCTCCTTCGCTGAGTTCTTATAAACATTCCCACACTTTAAGTAATACTTGGCAGCTTTACTACTGTTGTCAGGAACTAAAAGGTGCAATAACCCCCCCCCACAATACAAAAGATCACGCCATCAGATCATAACTCATTCGCAAAGGGCAGTGCAGTAAAAGTGATAAAGGAAACCACACTCCAAGGACTTCCTCAGGCCACTGCCCTGCATCATTAGGGCTACTGATACTGCTCATCTCTTGCCAGGAGCACACAGCCAGCTCCTGCCCTGAGTCTCTTTCAGTCCTGGCTCTCTCCTTGGTCCCTACTCACTAGACTCTGTACGCCATGCCCCTCTGTTACCTGCAGGGGTAGAAATTCCTACTCAAATGCACCTTTATTATCAATCTTTTAAAAAGGAATAGTCCAAAAAACAGGGCTGAATATGACTGCGTGGGCTACTCATTATGGCTGCCGGGACCACAGTTTGGGAAGAACAGAATCAGCCCTTTTCCTTTCTGCTTACTGAGGGTTTGTAGAAGCGTAGTGATGAATAGACATGCTTATTTACGTCAGAGATAGTTCATGGATCAGAAGTCCAGACTTAGGCAAGTACATTCACAATGTTATCCTGTCTGTCTGCTGAACACACAATGGTCACCTTTGCTACATCACCAACTTAGCAGAACTGCAGTTAATCTTTGTTTAGGAACATATGTAAGAAGAAATCAAGTACAGAATTAACTGAAAGAACGGAAGCTGTCCCTCAAAATTACAGGCGAGATAAAGGCTCAGCCAGAAAAATGAACGTGAGAAGTGGAGGCACTTTGAAGGCACACACAGAGAGGTGAGAGCGCTGAATGCTGTGGGGTGAAGCTGTGTATGTGTACCTGCATCGTGTGTAAAAGACAAAGAAGATAGCAAATGTTACACAGATAGGAGATCTGTTTCAGTTTGAAGCTAAGTTGCCATACCTGCATGGTGTGAAGCTGTTTTCCATCAGTTTGTCCTGTGCTATGGCCACACAGTTATCAGTTGACTCGGGCAGGATTTGTCCTGTGCACAGGTTGGATGAGCTCACAGCTGAGTTATGCACAGTTGTCTTTCTTATAACCGTAAACTAAGCAGTCCACTAAGTTTTTCTATGAAGACATTTATCAAAGCATGCGTTCAACAGGAAAATATAATTTCCCCCTACATTATCCACGCTGAGGAAAGCTCTCGCTTTGGCCCCAGACTAGACTTGGTGGGAAGGCAGCTGTTGTCAGAGCAGCAAGACAAGAACGTTTAGGAGAACACCAATGCCCAGAGATGCTTTAATGGCAATTTTAATCTCTTTTCCTATTTATCTATCAGTAGAACGATTAGTAGCCTCTAAAATCAAAGGAAGAAGAAGAGAAAAATCAAAGACAGACCACATCAAGGAGAAAGACGAATCCATGGTGCAGCTTGGCAGTGAGGATGGTACTACCTATGCAGTGTGCCCTCCATATAAACAGAAGGCTGCATGTTCCCAGATGGTAAATTCAGCATCTTTCACATGCACTAAATTCACTTAATTAAAAGGCTCTGTTTCAGAGTTACCATGAGAGTACTGTTTGTGCTTGTCCTTACCCCAGTCTGCCCCACTTTATGGGCTCATGAAAGATTCTTTAGTGCAGATGTGTGATATATAAAACACAACCGATACAGCAATCCTCCCCCACTTGCATATTTTCTTGAGATTCTCTGGACTATATTCATGAAAAATGATTTACAAAATACAAATAGATTTTGGCATGAAGTAAGCTTAAATTGACTGCTTTCTATCAGGAATTAATATTAACCAGAGCTTGTCAGTTACTAAATATTTATTTTAGAAATACATACAGCCTCTGCTTTCATGTAGGTTAAGCTGTAATCTTTGGCTTGTCAGTTCCAGGATATAGCAGTGGATAAATCATGCACTCTTGAACTGATAGATGTCAGAGCCGTTGTATACAAATGGAGGGATATGTCAATGAACACCCTAGTTTAGGTTACATTTACTATAAACATTGACATTCCTTTGCAATGAGACCATTTGCTGGCTAAGCAGTCACAGCTTCACAGGATTTGATGCTTTTGTGCTCAATCAGGTTCTAATGATTTCAGATGTTTGCAATTAATGAACCATTAGATTAATTGGTTGAGTACGGAAAGACTGGTTTAAGAATTGGGTCAGAACCACAGACAAGCTATTACCTGAAGTGACAGCAATCACCAGAGGCAAAACAGTGAGAAATTGAATTAATGATTTTTCACTCTCTCTTTCACTTTTGGCAAAAATTAGCACTGGACCGGTGTTTAAACTGAGAATACTACAAGCGTTAGGGGCAAGGGGTGAAAAAGAAACATACTCATCATTCCTCATCGTTCTAAATGGAAGAGCTCAATCTCTACCACATGAACTCTCTGTTGAATATAAAGGAGATACCATATTTCTTTTGGATCATCCAAATACCTGCCTCCCCCCAGCTTTCTTCCAAAGTCAATGTATAATATTAATTATGTACCACATAGGGCACGGTAGTAAGATGATTAAGTGTACTTCAGAACCACAGAAATAAATAAGCCTAGCATCAATATATGATCATGTAGGCTTGGTAGAAACCCCAGGGTAGCCATCCTTTAGACAGTGTACATAAGGACGTTTACTCCCAGTAGATCGCTGGTGCTTAAATTCCACCAGTGTGACAAGTTATCACAAGGAGGTGATGGCAGTTTAGCTGAATCTGTAATTTCAAAGAGTAAAATTAACCCCACTTATTCAATAGTTTTTGGACCCTTTTCTTTCCAGGAAAGGGTATATTCTAATGAGGTTTCCTCTCATTTCATGATGCAGTACTTCAGAAATCAAGCATGTACATGGTGGCTGTCACTGCCTCGTGTGCACTTCATATGAGAGTATTAATACACTTTTAGAGAAAAAGGAACAAAATGCAGCAACCCTGTGAACTAACTCCCATGAACCTCGGCTGAAAGAAAGCAAGAACATGTTGCACGATAAAAATAACGGGGTGCATTGTTTTCTTAATCCTATATTAGATGAATTCAGCATTACAGTTCACGGCTGGAATGCAAGCTAAATAGTGGGAGTGATCATTTTCCTTCTTCTCCGCTGACTCTCCATAGACTTGATCCATTTAAACTGCAGAAAGTATTTCCGTTATCGTCAGTGTGTTCAGGATATGGCTTTAAAATTACCTTGAATAAGTTATGTATCCCTTCATGGTACAGTTTTATTCTTGGTATAATGAAGCAGTCAACATGCACTTTCTGAGATAAAATAAACAAAATTTTAGCTTCGTTATTATTCCATAAGGAAAAGCAACTATTCTGCATCTTCTCATCCTTTTATTTCCCTAAATTCTATCATTTTTTTGCAAGGAAACTGAAATGTGGTGTGTGATTTTTGATTTTTACAGGAATTGACTTGGTTGTTGCTGAAGGAAAAAATTCAGCTCTGTGTTTAAGGCATTTTTAAAGTTAACTATGGTTCTATATAAATTCCAAGTGTTAAATGCAGATCTGCTTTTGAACATGAAAAGGAGCTCAGAAGCTGCAATTTTTACAAATGAAATATCCCACTGGTTTCTGAATAATAGCTAGGACTAGTGCCAGAATTTAATGTCACATATTAGCACCCATCTCCATTTTTGCCTGTGCCCTATTTAGGTGATTAAAGTAGGGTGTATAAAATTTCCACATCTTCCTACCCGAATTTAAAATCTAACCTACTGTAAATGAATCTGGCAAAGTGAGTGGACAAAAAGAGCTTTCACTGTCTTACACTAAAACAGAGCCCACTGAGTCAATGGAAGACCTTTTCACTAATGTTAAGACTTTGAGACAACAGGAAAATAAAGATTCGGTATTTTCACTTGTATAGCCCACTGGATTTCTAAAGAAAGGATGCCTGTGATTCAGACTATGTAAGCATAGAACCAAGGCCACTTTATTCCATAGTTTTCTATTCCCCAGGGGCTTTCCTGATTCCAATAACTGCCCCACATCTCTTAGATTTTTTACTATTTTTTTTCCCAACACCATATCAGGAATCTTCCACCAAAAGCTTCAGAAATTGCTGAAATCACAGCTATTTGGGAGGAAAAGTGTAACAGTCAAGAATGTGAGCAATAAATGTGACAATATGGTAATCAACCTTAACAACCCCCAGTTATGAGATATTTAAGACCTGCAGAGCAGCCCTTCCTTTCAACAGTTGTCTATTAATATATCATATTTATGAGACAGACAAGGCCAAGAAGAGTCGATGAGATTCCCTCCATTGACTTGAACACAGACTGGAAGGACAAATGCACAAATAATCCTATTTACCTGGGTATTCCCAATTAATACCAGTCAGATTACTCAAGTAGATAAGAGCATGCAGAATGAGGATCACTTGGCTGAGTAACAGCTTCTTACTTATATCTGAAGTATAATACACATTTATTTCATTGGAGGGAGGGATGAGTTAAGAAGAGAAAAATGCAAAATATCCAAAGATAGAATCTTATCCCTTAGATGAAGAACAAAGGATATAAATGTGAATCATTAAAAGGCAAAACTAAAAACAAAACCTCTAAAGGCATTGTAAATAAACCCCTGTAATTATGCATCACAAAAAAGTCAACTGCAAATGGTTCAGTAATCTCATTACCAAGCTTACTAATAATCATTGCAATATTCTCCATCTCCCCTAAGATAATGAGCGGCACGGTGGATGTTGTAAAAATAAATAAATAAACATACAAGCAACAATTTCTCATCTAAATATTTAACAAAATGAATGGGCTTGCCTAAAGGTTTGAGATTGAACCCTAGTGTAACAAATTTCAATTTGCACTATTTTACTTCTTTTAAAGGGGGAAGAAAACTCAGCTCATCTGAGAATGGAGTTCAAACTAAACAACACTTTCATGACAACCTAAAAATAAAGAAATAAAACATTTTTAAATATTTCAATACTACAAAATTAGCCTAAGTTAAAGGCAACAATTAGTAAACAACTTTGTCATATTCAGAACAGTATCTTTCCCATTAACATTTCTATAGTTCCCCAATTACATTATAAATCAAAAGTAATACAAACAGACAATGTAATAATGAGAACACATAGACTGCATCAAAAATTAAGATACCAGCTTTTTCTTTACTCTTGGATCATTCTGTTAACTTGCCCTAGTTTACTTTCTTGGCAGCAAGAGTACAGTCAGAGAAAGTGAATCTACACCTTGGTAAATAACTCCTAAACTTTTATCTGAAAATATTCTGAAAGTCTAACAACTTTTCTTCTAAAGTGTAGGGCACGGTATTTTAATTTCCCAGATGCTCTCCTCTGCTATAGATAGGTAAGTAACAGGGAAATCAAGTCACGAAGGGATTAAATGGCGCACCGAGGCACTGCAGTACTGCCTCTTCCGTTAACCACCAAACCACCTCTGCTTTCCTTTCGCCTTGGACTTTCTGACCTTGCTGCTACCTCTGGTATCTCCTCCTTCACTGCCAGTGGGTGACTCTCAGGTGATACTATTTCTGGCTATGAAAAGGGCCTCTCAAAAGTGGATGGAAGTGATCCTAAATATTCCAGATTTTCTCCTGCAGAGGGACAAGAAGGGAAGCAAACTGTATCACAGGAATGAGCCTTGCAGAGACACAGGGCAGGTCCAGAAGTACTCATTACTGCTGTGTCTCTGAATTTGATGGCTTGGCATCCCAACACAACTCACTGCAAATGCACTTGCTCAGTATCTCTCAGCTCAAGTTCTCTGCTTTTGGTTGAGGGGTTTTTTTTTCATTGTCTTTTTTTTTATCCTTCTTATCTGTTACCTTTCTGTCATATCCATTTACTGCATTGGTGTCCTTTGACAGGAAGAATTTTAAAAAATGACTAGAAATGGTTATGGCAGTTGTGAATGCAAGTGATACTAAAAAAGAGGAAAGCAACTGTCTTAGGAAACAGAGAAGCAGAACAAGGGAAGAATTAGAGATCTTAGATAGAAGATAGTATAAAAACATGTCTTGTTTTAAAAGCTCATCAGCTCCATTAGAAACAGGCTTGTACACAAAATGAAGGCACAAGTATGTGGACACGGAAGCATGAGGATGTTAAAATAAATGCAATTAACTATCAGTGTTTATCTTAATGCACACACTTAAAACAACACTGTTGTTCTAAGAGAGATGAACTACACAGGATAAAGAAGGAGGTTAAATTATGTATTGTTCCTTTAACACTTTCTTTGGTTAAATAACATAATATTTTCAAGGTTACTGTTAAAATAACAGGGTTGTCCAGTGGAATTTATCCCCACTGGTGTTTGTGTACTGTATATATTTATACCGCATGAGCAGCCCATAAATTCTCCTCATAAATGCTGTTATCTCCACCACTAGCAGTTTCTCATTTTTATGGTAGTATAACTTTAAGGTGTGGTATACCTACTGTTATACCTCATTGCATAGAGCTTCTGCTGCCCCATTAGGCTCTGATTCTAGGGGGGATGCAGAGCTCCTTGTCCACCCTGACGTCATTTGGTTCTCCTCTTATCCCCATCCACACCACAATAAAGCAGCACCGTGAGCACAGCCACCGTGCAATGAACTATTGCTCCCAACTCAACCCACAAACAAGCCCCCAGCTCTGTGCACTTTCTGTCTAATCCCCATATGACCACCTTTTGAGGTCCAATCTCCCCTCATGCTTAGGAGCTTCTTTTCCAGCCCAAGAAAAAGACTTCCAAGAAAAGCCCATCATCTTTTAGAGGTGGCCAAACCCATTAACAGGAACCCATTTTTTATTAAAAATAAATAAATAATTACACAGGGATAGATACAGATTCTAGAAAAGTTGTTCAAAAGGTCATCTGAATTTGGGAATTGCTTAGGTTATGGGACAAAGCTAAAATAACTTTACAGGAGGAAAGAAAGCCCATGCACACAGCTGCAATTAATGCCTTGTACATCATAATGGACTTATAAGTAATGAAAACCTACCTATGTTATCAATCTGTCAGTGCATCCACATACACAAAATGATTAGTATCGGTGGAACACTGAATTTACTTGCTGCTCCCATCCATCTGTCCTGAAGTTCGGTGCTGTTAACTCCAGACTTCTGAATCTGAACTCAAATGTTGTTTTCTCCAATTTTCTTTCCTTTTATGACCTTTTTCTGTTGCTACCTTGATTTACGGTCATTTGTGTGATTGCATTGCTTTGCTTTATGGCAGTTTATGTCATTCTGGTCTTGTCATAAATGACTACCATAAAGTGAGGTAAAATATCATAAAACATTAGTGAGTCACTGATATTCAAGGTTCTTGAGTACAAGCGCTGACAGGTAGCAACCACAGAAGAACTGTGCCATTCGAGGGATGTATCATTATGAATACATGTGTGTACTGGGATCTGGATGAACAAATGCCACTATGACTTCGGTTGTCAGTGGAAACAATTTAAAAGGGCAACACTGAGTTATTTTTATAAGTTTAAAAGTCTTATATTCCTGCAGCGATTTCTTTTACAATAAAGTGTTTAGGAAATGGAAGCTGATCTGTTCCCTCGTAAAATTTCTCACTGCATTTCACGTATACCTTAAAGGCTACTTAGGAGGTAGCCAGGACTGCTAATGAATTGTGTGTAGAAAAAAAGATTACTTCTACAGGAAGTAATTCTTGCTTATTTGTCCATCTTCGTTCATCTCTGATTATTAGCACTGGGTTTTGTATGATGTTTTGGTTTTGCTACATTTCTGGAAGGTATATATCTTCAAGCTATGGTAGGCACGCTCACAAATCCTAAACAGATTATTCTGGTGTATTCTACATGAAGAAAAATGCATCTTATCCAATAATCTAAGCACTTGGTATTCTTATTATCATTTTTCCTAAGAGTATTCCAAAGCATTTGATACTTTTTCCAGTTCAGAAAAATAAACCATTGCCATTATACACGTTCCAAATAAAAATGAAAATAAAATACAAAAATCTTTTGCCACTGAAGTTTGTATTATGAATCCTTTATGCATTAAGAATCAATAATAGCTGTTTCCACTATAAATTCCTACTATCAGTTGCTGTTACTTTATAGGTTAACTTAATTCTAGAATGAAAATGGATATTTACTGGATTTAAAACTGGGTATGCATTACCATTAAGAAAAATGGAGATAACAGTTTGGAAATTTATATTTGTTATATGAACGTAAAAACATTGTTCAGATTTTTAAATGGCTTTTTTATTTTCTACTATTACTGCACAAATGAAAGACCTATCATCTCAAAATCTACTTAGTCTATAGTGACATTCCATTTTTATTGGATTAGTTCTCTGGATACTTGGGGGTGAAATTATTTTTAATGCAGGATTTTTTTTTTTATGTAAGAGACTGCACTTGTGCAGCAGTCCAACACAGAGCTTTACTGAGTTCACCCACAAGAAAAATATTAAAAATAAAACCTAGATTCCCCCCAAATGTGCCAGCCTTGATTGTGTTTAACACCAAGACCTCTCCCATTTTGGAGGTTTGGAATAGTTTCTTTGCTGCTTTTCAATGCTAACTTAAGATAGAACCACTCAATATCCTTGATACCCAGGGATCTGATTCCATCTCCAGCAATCTGTTTTATTCCAGTCTTAATGGTCTTGGCCTTTTACAAACACATTCCGCTTAGATTCACTGCTTCCTTGCAATCCCTTTGTGCTGCCCAGATAAGCAAGTGAATTTGAAGGGCTGAAAAATCCCCTTTGGAAATGGAAGCCCGTGGTGCTGTGGAGGGCAGGCAGAGCTCGTGCTGACCCACCACTGACCAAGGCTGCCTGGTGCTGTGGCTGGGAACACCCCAGGGGTGCAGAGAAATAACTGAGACTAAATCCTGGCAATGCCAGACAATTTCTGCCAAATTCCCTCCACCTGCCACAATAACTCCATTTGGAGATATTCCTGATTTGTACAAGTGGGAGGGGAACTAAGACCTTCTCACCTTACACCTCAGAAAAGCATAAAAATGTGAAGGTGGGGGAAAAGTGGAAAGGAAAATAAAGTGCTTTCATCAGCCACACAGCTAGTGATAGATCAATCCATTCTATTTTTAATAGGTAAGAAAAGGTATGCCTTATTGGAAATATCCCACTGCAACCCTAAAATTTGGTAAAGGAAGACAGAGTTAGAAAATAACATTTAATCCACCAACAAAATGACATGGGCATTTGTGTATCACCCGAGATGATACACTGCTTTGAGAAGCATTTTCCCATTTATTTTTTTATTTTTTCTTTTCTCCTGCTGTGTGACTTCCATGCCAGCCAATGCTGAATATATTGGAGCACAAACATCCCCTTGGCACAAAACCGCAGCCAAGGGGATGGTTTCAAACGATTTCCTACAGCCAATGCTCCCCCAGGAAATTCTCTGCAAAAAAGGGGCTGTATCCTGTGTCACCTCGGCTGGGTGCAGAGCTCTCGCGCAGTTATCACAGTGCTTGAGACAATTAATTTCATTGACACTAATGCTTATGGAACAGTGTTGGTGTCCTGTTCCCTCTGACGGCAAGGGCAATGTTTCTGCCACCTTCAGGGCTGAGGGGATCAGGCTCCTTGTCCTTACCTCTGCAGAACTGCTGCCCTCAGCACCGGAGCTCTGTGCTGAGCAGCGCTACTGGGGTTATTGTGCTGAAGCAAAATATCACCGCCAGCAAAACTGCAGAGGAAATTTATTTGTGTAGGTTCATTTTTGGCACTGACACCATGTATGAATACCTGTAATGTCTGTGAAATAATCAGTGTAGTTGGGCCTCAGGAATTACTGTTTCAGCATTGCATAGCATCGACTTGTATCCGATGTTCTCCAAATTACACAAGACCTCTAAGGCAGATGATCAGAATTTACAATTTGAGGACAATACCTGTGGACAAGACAATCCATTCTTTTAGAGCAGGCAGAATGGAGAGGTGGCTTTGGTGTAGGGCCTTGATTTTATTTTTTTAAAATTTTTTTTGAGAAACATTGAAAATATTTGCCTGTTCTTTAAGAAACAAATGCATTCATCACTGTTGGTTCCCAAGGGAATGTATGAACTAGTGTATCTGAGTTGCTTAAGAAGAAAAACAATTTTTGCTGTTAGTACTATGGGCTATTTGGGTTTTGAATTAATGTAAAAAAGGATCTTTCCAAAGCAGCACTCCCAGCACAACAGAGGTACTTTACCCTTAGTTCTATTTTGAGAAGACAGATACTCAGATTGTGTCCATTTGCTCAACAGTTACGAAAACTGTTTCTGTTTCTATAATAATGGAAATTCTCTGTCAAAAAAGGATAGACCAGCACTTTCTCCAAGAGCAAGAAAATTCCCACTGAGAATAATGTTTGAAAACCAACATCCAGCTTCCCTCCCCTTGACCCTCCCCAAAAGCTGAATTATTGTTTGAAGTGTATTTTGTTACTGTCATCTTCCACTAAGCACCATCTGAGCTGCACTGATGTGTACATGGGAATATCTAAAATTTTCACCAGCAGTAAGTGCTAATGAAAGGTAGGGGTTATTGTTCTCTCTTTTTTTTTGGTTGGTTGGTTTTGTTTGCCTTTTTTTTTTTCTTTTTAAACACTGAGGATATAAGATGAACTGTTGGGCAGTAAAAATTTATTGTTAGAACTCCTGGAAATATGGAGTCCCTTGAACATGCTCTTCAATATTTTTGAAGATAAAATAGTGAGATATTTTATTTCAATTGACTTACGGTCCCTCGCTTCTGCTTTCTTATTTTTGTAAGGTTGAAAATTTTAGGGAAAAGATTTCCCTTTTTGGAATTCTATGGAAAACATTCAATTTATGTACAAATTTGGAGATGTTGGATGTTAGAATTTCCATTAGAATAAAAGTGGTAAGACTCACCAAAACTATATTCATTTGAAACTTCTGGTTTAGGAAGATGACCACAGATTTTCTTAGGAAATCAGTTAAGTCATAAAGTAGCTTAAACAGGGTGCTGAAATCCCTTGATATAGACTAAGTGCAGAGGGAGAAAAAGAGCTTTGTATGAAAAATAAAGAGCACCATCTTTACCTGTGCAGTGATCTAGATCTAGCATGAAAAGAATAAATTAGAAAAGTCTTCTGTTTCTTTGCCTTGTTGTAATATGAAAGAGAATGCCTGCTCACCCAAGCACAAAGAAGTCATTGGCTTAGCATTATGAGAGCACTCTGCATGGTCTATTCTGAGCTTCGTTACAATTATTGTGACTAAAGGCTGAGAAATCTAGCACAACTGAGACTAAGTGATAAATAATGCTTAAGCATATCTGCTTCTTGCATTAAGGAGACAGACTAAAGAGTTAATAATGCCTCTGATCATCTTTTAATAGCCTCTAGTTGTTTTCACACAATAAATAGATCTGTTGTGAAAATACTTTGGAACACACAGCGAAATACCACATGCATTGTGCCCTTTAAAATGCTTTAAATAGCACAATTATAGATTTAAATATTGTAATTGAGTTAAATGGTGGTAGAATGTAAAATTTTATATGATGCATGAAACCTCTTAAGGCTTTAAAACTGTAATTATTTTTTTCAGTTTCATATTGCACCCCAAAGCTTTTCTTTTAATGATTTAGACATTATAGAAAATAAATGAAATGTTCATATGGAGCACCAACAAAATGCAAAGAGAAAAACCATACGACGCTGGACCTTTAGGAAGAAGAACTAGTGCCAGGGTTTGGCCGAATTCTGAATTCCCAAGCCCCAGAAAGCTGAGCAGTCAATAATGTGCAGGTATGCCCTATATTAATGATGTTCACATCACTTTAGGTGCATTGCTTCACATATACTAATCTGAAACCTCAGCAGATATTCTCTGTGTAGAACAAACCTTTCTGCTTGCTTACACCAGAAAAGTGCAGCCGTGGGTATCCCAACTGGAGCAAATACTTTAGACAGGATTTTAGAGAAGCTTCTCAATATCAGAGAAACTAATTACTCATTCACTTCTATATTAGTAAAGAATACACAGCAGATTTCAAGCCTCTATCATGTTTATACATGAAACAGCCACCAGATATGTAAGATCTACAAAATCTATGTCTTCCCTTCTTCCTTACAGCAACCCTGTCACAGCTGTGTACATCTGAGGTTGGAGTACTCTGCCTGGAACATACACCTGCCTCTCCTCTTTGAAAAGATTCCACAAAATTTCCAACTGTTTGAGTACATCCCAAACTGAAACCACAGAGGAAAAGAAGCCCTGGTTGGAGGAGAACACAATCCCAAATCCAAGACCCAAGATTTAATGCACAAGAGAGTAAAAACTAAACCAGTGCTGTGGGGTTAATCACTGATCCTCATGATATGAGAATTTGATGCTGTTTGGAGCCTCGAGATGTTATTTAATACCAAAACAAAAACTACCTATAAGTAGCTAGGAAGAAGAACATTAGCTCAGGAAAGATTATTTCAGTTTATCTGACCCATATTCGGAAACTTAAATCAATTTAACATAAAACATCTTCCTTCAGTAAATTAACAAGAAAAAATCTTCTCAAATCTGTTTATATTCCTGCAGATGTCAATGCTGATATCAATGCACAAACAATGAAGTAAACAATTAAGAATTTCTTTTAACTTCTGCTGCTTTAGAAATCCAGTGAAGAAAAAAAACCTCAGTGAATCGATGAACTAAAAATGGATAGAATCGCAGGGGAAAGAGATTGTATTTTCAAGCTAAGAGGATATTACTAACAATAGGTAGTTTAAAATGGAATTAACAACTAATAAAAGTGGTGAAGCATGTCTTTTTAAAGACCGATTTGAAAGGCTTGTCATTAAAACAACAACTTTAGTCACAAACCTCTAGGTAATGCAATGAATAGTAGTATTTGTGGACTCTGACTCTATAGTTATGAGTTCCCATTCCCCACGGGACAGGTACCGGAGTTTACTTTGGTGACGTGTGTTTAACAGAAAGTTATGCATCAAAGTAAACCCTTGATATATAATCTGACATTTTTTCCCAAATTGACAGAGGAAATGTGGCACATTTAACAGTCATTATGACCTCAGCGAAAGGACAGACGTATTCAGGCTGTTGGGAAACATCATTATAGCAGCAGAAAGATCAGCAATTAATATGAGGTGAGAATGATTTGCCACAGAAGTACTGTTTATGTCTTTGAGTTTTTAAGGTATTAGAGGAAAACACTGATATTCATAATACGTGGTTGGCACAAATAAGGTAATGTGCAATATGCCAAGGGCATTTTAGAAGGTATATGGAAAATACCATAGAAAATTGCATTTTCAGAGCCCCATATGGAGTAGGGCATTATGTTTGTATTTTAGCGGGAAGTAATGAGTAGCTGAGAACGTGAAATGATCCTGACCATTTGAGAGAAAAAGAAAATTAATGCCAATGACATTGACCAGATTGCATTATTGATTATTTTAATTTTCTCTCTCGACACACATTTAAACTCCTTTTGGCTGAGGCTCCAAGGTAAAGCTAAAGGTTCTCTTTTTCTTTGTCTCATGGGGTTTTTATCTTTTTTTTTTTAAAAAAAACCAAACAGCATAACTGCAGAGTAAAAGGGAATCCTGTAAAAGGCTACTGCTACAGAATAAAAACTGAGATACTGAGGAAGATAGGTGTGTGTGAGATACTACAAGACAATAACAAAGAGAGCACAAACATGTGCATACACATGAAGCATTTGAAGCAATTCTGTGTTTAGGGAAGACAACTGGCGAGCAAACAATGTAAATGTGAAAAAAAAAAATCCCAAACCCATGCCATTATCACTGATTATATGCTCTAAACATGAGAAAAAAATGTGTAAAAAGAAAAAGAATGTAAAAAAAAGCCATGAAAATACACGTTAACAGAAAATTATGTATAAGCTTAGGGAAGACAGATGAGATGGAAGAGATGTGCTTCTCTGCTGATTCTTTCACTAAATTACTCTTACCCTCATCTAACAGGAATCCTTGGTCTGTTTATGCACATGGTGAAACGATGGGGTTTTTTCCCCTCCAGATAAAGATCATCAACAGTAAAGCTCTTATTCCGAACTGATTCTGGCACTTAATCTACTATAGCAGAGGCCCATAAGTATATGTTACGCCACAGTGAGTGAAGATATTCAAGTGAAGAAATTCCACCTGAGGGTCAAACTTTGTCTCATGCAAAATTGTATGAATTTGAATTAAGTCAGTGAAGTCAAGTTACCTTGCATCCTTACACAATCAGAATTGCCCCCTTAGCTATAATTTCTGCTTTGCCCCACACACCATGGAGTACCCTGCGTCCTTAGTTACTAGAGCTTAAGGGTTGCGTTGCTGGCTGGAAGGGCAGGTTTTAAAGCCAATAGTGATCTAAACGCAAACTGTGATGTCTTCATTTTATAGAAAGGGTGAGAGAGATAAGAATTAGATTTCAAACAGTATCTAATAGACTTGACCACTTGCGTGTTTCACTCTCACAGGCTGCAACACCGGACTCGCTTTAGGTATTGCCAAGACCATGAGAACCACAGGGAGCAGAGGGGCAGTGGAAAGTCCAGAGCTTCAGAAAACTAGGTGCTGAGGACAATGTGGTTAAAAATAAAGTGGGTTTGTAATCATATGGAGCTCAACCTGAGTACGAAATGGTCAAGGGAAGCACTGCCTTTTACTGTCTAATAAGGTACTTGCTGTGGGAAAAGAAAAAAAAAATAATTTTTAACCTCTTTTGGATTTAAACATTTAGTCAAGGTTTTCAGTAAAAAATCTCCTGCAGCAGTTGCCTGCTATTTGTTTCTACCCCTTACCTTACTGTCATCCTGTTCGGAGTGCTGCACATGATTTACCAGATCCTACCTGTCTAAATGATGAAAATGAGAAAGCTTTTACCAAGTATGTATATCATAGAAATGTAACTATTACATACATTGCTCTGAATGTTTTTTATCCTGCTAAATACAGTAAGACCATTAATGTGAATACTAAGTACAGAGGTCTTCTCAAAAATCCACAAGATGAATAACAAATCATAATACTGGCAAAGCAAAAAACACCCTTGTAAACCATCCTTTTTCAGAAGCCTTTGAAGATACTAGTGGGTATTTGATAGTTGATTTAAAGCTCAGCATGAACAAGATCTATGGATTGTGGAATAATGTATTGTGGACAGTAAAGGAAACCCCAATGTTTAAAAGAAGCCTGGAAAATAAACTCTAGAAAATACATGGTAAGAAACAACTCTGTACAGCTTGGTGGATGTGTTAGTAAAACCTGAAATGTCTTTTCTTTTTCCTAAATAGTATATACCTGAAATCTTTGCCTCATTAAAATGAATGAGAGTTTTACCATTTATTTAATCAAGGTCAGGTTTTAATTCTATAATTTAGGGTTGTCCTAATGAAAGGACTTGGTAACCCAAAGACTTCAAAGAACAAAACAGTGGGTTTACAAATCATAACTAATTTTAACTAAATAACTATTTTAGATGAACGTTTTGAAAGTATTTGCAATGTCTATCAGCTGCTAGTGATGTGTGCGAAGAAGCTGAACTTTCTGCAATTTGCCTTCCAAGTTTTATACCTTTTTTCATCAATTCACACATGAACTGAAAGAAAACACTATTCAGCCCTTCTAACAACTGAAATTATTGAAGTGCCACACGATTTAGACTCTGGACTTGGAGGAAAAGACAGACTGGATCAAGCATAGCAAAACATTTTTTGCAAAAAGGTGGAAGTTGGGAAAATAGGGTAAAAGTTAATTTTTAAGAATCCTACAATATGTCACATAGATGCACCTCAGAGCTCATTAACATATCACTAGGAAATAATGTTAATGACATTCTGCAGTACAGTAAAAGTTTATGCTTTTCAGGTAGGGAAAAGTGGACTTATTACTGCGTAAGAAACAACATTTCAAGCGAAATTACCATGCACTGTCTCACTTTGTTTCCTAGCAGGATAATGGCTACATTCTCATCCTAGATGAAGAGTACAGATGCAGGTAAAACCCGGAGGTAGCAAGCAGAAATATATTTGCACCTTACCATAAGCATTTACATGAATATAGTTTCATATATGTAAATAAAAATATTGCAAATGCTGCTGTTTCAGATGTGTTATAGATGTATCTTCACTGGCATAACAAAAGGAGTTTAAAATCATCCCTGTGCAGGTTTATCCATTTGATATTTCTAAATCAGAGTGCAGAATAAGATTTTATTTCTCAATACTTAAGCTACTCCTTGCACTGGCAATATAGTTGGTACAGATAATACCAATTAGAATTAAGCAAGTAAGAAAAGAAGCCTACTAAAGGGAAAGCCAACCACAGGATGTGTTACAGTCTGACCTCCATCACCCCCAATGGGCTGGTACAGACTGACACCAGCAAAGGGAGGCATCAAATCTCTAATCACTGTCATTAAGAACAAACCAAGGGACCTGATCATTCCCTAATAACCTTTCCTAGCTTATTATATATACCTAGGTAATTTTATTCAAGCTATTGTTCAATCACCTATCCACAGGCTAAATTTCCTCTTCCAAAGGGCTGGTGAAGGATGGTTTCTTCATGTCCCTTTTAAGAACACAAGTGCTGGAGAAAGAGACCAATTCTAAATCTAGCTATTTATTTGGCACATAATGCCTATCTCTTTTTCTTTACCTGTTGGGTTTTCATTCTACACAGGGAATGGATACTTCCCTAGATGGCAGACCCATGTACTTCACAGCAAGCTCTGCTCACAAAACAGTATTTTGACAGTATTTATCACTTTCTATGTTAAACTCCTTCAAGGAAGAAACAACTGGCCTAAAAGTTTGTGGCTTGCTCACTGTACCCCACCAGTGACCCCAGCTCATCGATTACACTGCCGTAAGAAGAATCAGACACTAAACCCATTTGTCTGCTTTAATACTAGGTCTTTTAGGTTGCAAATAGAACAGATTTTTATTTAAACCCCCATCTAAGAGTGTCATTATCCACAAATCTGCTCATAAATGTTTTGGCAACTGACAAAAAAAATTAACTTCAGAAGAGGAAGCCATTAGGATGAAAACATTTCAAATCATGTCATTCATCAGATCTCTGCTCATCCAACAAAACTTGCTTTTGTTACAGGCAATTGTGGTGCTTAATCTCTGTACTTTTCAGCAACACATTTTTCTGATTAAAAAAACATAATCATACTGGCAGTAGTTAGAGATAGAAAAGACCTATTAGTTCACTAAGCCTAGCTCCCTTCCATAGCAAGATATAATCCCCAGCAGGAAGTATTTCAGATATGAAGTTGATCCAGAGCTTAGTTTTAGCCAAGGGACTGAATATGGAAATCTGTACGTAGGTGTCACAATATTTTGTATTTTAAGACTCCAAACGGCAGCTCTTTTTTTATTTCCTTTGTGCACTCTTCCCCTTTTCTGGCACCTGTAATTCCAGACCACATGACCAAAGTTCAGCACTTCTACACTAGGCACTGGAGAATGGTGTTGGAACCTTGGTGCCAGGGCTCGGACCAGGATGGCTGTAGGAGGGTAACACCAAAGCTCTGCCCAACCCCATCTGCATCTGGAGCGTTGGAGCTCATCCCTCTGCTGCAGGCGGGGCTGAGCATCGGGGAAGCCGCGTCCCTCAAACCTGACCTCCTTGTCTTTCCAGAGAAGAGGCTGCAAGAGGCCGTTGCGGGTGAGTGAAGGGTGGTGAATAGCAGCCGGTGGGTGAGAGAGTAAAACGGCAGAGGGAAAAGTGGGGAAGAGCTGCTGTGTGGTGAGGCAGTGAGTGAGCGGCTCACAGGCAGGGCTTTGCTGATGCTTGAAGGTGATGCTAGTAACTTCACGCAGAATTCATTTTCAATCCTTGTACCTCTCCCACAGTTTTTTAAAGGCATAATTTGCTTTGGTCTGTAGAGGATTCCTTTTCCTAGCCCCACACTCTTCTGTGCAAAAAACCTCACATAAATGCAATTGAGCACCTAGGTCAAGGCTGCCCTTCGCTCTCTTCGCTTCCTCTAATCACGACAGGGTTATAGGTGCTGTGTCCGTCCCCTCCCCACATCAAGTGACCCTGCTGCTACCCAATGGAAGCTTAGCCAGACCAGAGAGGGGGTGGAGAGGAAATCTTCCTTTAATTACATTTAGAACTGAAAAATTAAAGTAAGTGGGGAAAAAAAATAAAGAAAATCCCCTTTGCTTGGGATCCTGAGAATCAAAGAAATTTATAAGGAGGCCATTCTTCTAGTTGCCTCCTTCCCAGTAAATCCATCAGCAATGAAAGACTGTTCATGACCTCCATTCACCCGCTCTAATTTAGGCATCTCGATGTGGAAATGCTCCTTTAAACATCTACAAGAGCTTCCTCTTCACCTTAACTTTTTATATAATGGTTTCTGTACAATTCAGAAAGGTCCACATGAATGTGTTATTATTAAATTTATTGTCCATATATATCAATACCACTCAACAGATTTAGCCTTGAGTTTCATTCTAAATATATCACCATTTATGTGTAGCTAGTACAGACATTTAAACCCTCCTCACAGATTTGTAAAAAAACCAAAACCCCCAAACACGAAGAAACAGAAAAAAACCCAACTTTGCAGCTCACCTACAGAAAGAAAAATATTATTTTTTCTATTTTGAAGTTTCATTAGAGGATTATTACATAATATACATTCCT